>NC_134271.1:116598897-116808897 GCF_031893055.1 Leptodactylus fuscus | reverse complement strand
CTCTAGTACAACTGAGCAATGGCCAAGTGTTATATAAAGGATTAGCCTGGGATTGCTGCTGCTATTACAGAGGATGCAGCCTCAGATAAATAAGTAACAACTTCAGCTCAGCTACACCCGCACTTACAATAATGTGCATACTACGTGTTTATGGACTACTGCCTTATTCTTTGTAAATGTATCTTTTTATGTTGCATAGTATTGTATAGCCATGCATCTACTCACCTATAGACCATATGGAAGTTAAATGAATACAATACATGGCTGAATAATATGTTCAGTATGTAAAATGAGGCAATAAGATAACTGAAGTATGCTGTTTATCTATCTCCTTATCTATCTCTCTCTCTCTCTCTCTCTCTCTCTCTATCTATCTCCCTATCTCTCTCTCTCTCCCTATCTATCTATCTATCTATCTATCTATCTATCTATCTATCTATCTATCTGTCTCTATCTATCTATCATCTATCTATCATCTATCTATCTATCTATCTATCTATCTATCTCTATCTATCTATCTATCTATCTATCTATCTATCTATCTATCTATCTATCTATCTATCTATCTATCTATCTATTCATTATCCAACTTTATATTACTGTCTATCAAATATCTATCTAATGTAAGTATAAATTATCTATCTATCTATCTATCTATCTAATTATCTATCTATCTATCTATCTATCTATCTATCTATCATTCATTAAACAATGTAATACTAAATACCACGTTTTAATTCTTTCTCTGTGTTCATTCCTATAAGTGTGGATATTATTTCTTTGTTACTTTCTTATTAGTTTTATAGTGTGCTTCAACTTTGCTACTTTCCTATTCGATAAAACCCGCTATAAATGTAATTTGGATTGTCAGCTATAGTGTGATGTGTCTGCAGACATCATTGTAGTTGGTCAGAGGAATGATTGTGTAGAAGAAATGCTGAAAGGATGTGGTAATGCCCTTGTAGCCTCAGCCTCTCCAGCCCTGCTCTGTTGTCATGTGTAAGTGAGTTCTGGGGATTTCTCTGTAAAGCTCTCATTGCTACAAATCCTCCTGTGTCTCCTCTGTAGGCAAGTACTTGGCCTCAGACTGAGCTGCACAGAGAAGACACGGGCAGGTGGGTAAACTGAGGCTAACCATGTCTGTCTGTCTATCTATCTATCTATCTATCTATCTATCTAATTAATATATATATATATATATATATATATATATATATATATATAAAGTCTATCTATTCATGCATTCATTCATTCATCCATTCAATATATACATGCATTATATATCTATTCATTCATTCATTCATTCATTCTATACAGGTAACCTAATCTATCCATCTATAATTTCATTATGTACATGCATTCTATCTATCTATCTATCTATCTATCTATCTATCTATCTATCTATCTAATATCTCTTTCTTTCTTTCTTTCTTTCTTTCTTTCTTTCTTTCTTTCTTTCTTTCTTTCTTTCTTTCTTTCTTTCTTTCTTTCTTTCTTTCTCCTACACTTTATTATACTGTATATTAAGGTATATCCTATGCACTAATTTATATATAGAATTTAATATACTGGTACGTTTGTATTTGTTTATACTAATTATTTTAACTATACAATATATGACTATGTTAATAACATACATTCAATCTGATTGATAGTCCAGCTGTCTATCATATAAATAGATGTTTGTACATGTCTCCCACCTTCTATCTATCTATCTATCTATCTATCTATCTATCTATCTATCTATCTGTCTATCAGTCATATAAATAGATGTTCACACCTTCCATTGATGTGACACTAAATGTTATGTGCCTGTGAAACCCCATAGCCCTGAGCTGAGGCTAATAGACATGAGACCAACTCCTTTATATCACAACCTACATGTTGAACTTCCAGTAACATATTTTTCCCTTCTCTCACAAATTCCTCTCCTCTTTACATTTTATGTGGAGGCAGAAATGAAGGAAAATGGATAATTCCTTAATAAATATGTAAGAAAAGGAGAATAAGGAGAAGGAGAACAGGACAAAGTCTTTCTCATCTGCTTTGAATAATAACACTTTGTACTATTTGAAGAGAAAGTTGAGTCTTCAATAGAAGCCCATAGATTGTGTCCCCCAGTACAAGGTTTCCCAGTGATTGGTCCTTCTAAGGATATTGGTAAATAGAGGATAATATGGGGCATATAGACGGTATAGACGAGCTCCTTATTGAGGAAACTCTCTCTGAAACCTAATTAGTCGAACATAATTGACTATGACAATATATGATAATTACATGTGAGCTATAATAGCGACACTACAAGAATGTGCTACATTGTCTAGCTAAAATTCAGGATCTTTTCTAGACTGACAATACCATAAAACCTGGAGTAATAACATATACACACTGGCGTATATCCCTATCATATATCCCTATCATGTATTATCATTATTTACAGTCATAATTATGTAGCAAATATTTCATTACTTATGACTTTGCTTTTACATTGTGTATTAATAAATTAGATTATGAGTGTAGGAAATAGAATATTTCATATTTATTAATAAGTTAGATTATGAGTGTAGGAAATAGAATATTTCATATTTATTTATTTATTTATTTATTTATTATTATTGTATATTTTTCTTTGCTCATACTAGTAGTAATATTACTATAATAATTCTTATCACTATTATTATTATTATCTTGCTTTCTATTAGCATGTGACTTGAGGGTGTACTATACCTCTAAGACCCCCATTCTCCTTGTGCTACCATGGAATTGTATTTCCTTATTGTTATATGGAGTTTCCTTCAATAGCTCCTGACCCCACACGATCTACACTCAAGATGCAGAACACAGGGGAACTTTGTCAATCTCCTGGTGCCAGTCTGAACAAATACCTAAAAAGCCCCTCTTCTGAGACTAGGAAGGCCCTGATGTATTGTTAGTTACCCCTAGCAGTCTCCTGATATAGTCTTAGCTAAAAGTCAATGGCAAATTCTGTTACTAAATGTATCTCTGATGTTAGAATTAATATCAGACCCCATCCATGTCAGACCATAGAGCTGTAATGTACTATATGATAAGATCAGGGGCTCTTATATCATGTAACCTATACACAGGTTATATTATGAGCATTTCACTGTATAATTCAGCTCCTGCTTATTGTTAACACTACAAATAAGGAATTTTAATCCTTTGGGGTTTTTTTTTCCAATGAAACATTAATTGGCTATTGTTAGAAAGTGCAATAGTTCACATACCTACAGCAGCCATCTCTCAAGTGTGTTCTCAGTGCAACTTGTTGAAACTATTTGGCAGATAGAGTGAATGAATTCATGTTCTGGGAAAGATTTCTGTTTCATCATCCTTTAGATCCTTTGAAATAATTTGACATAATATCTATTAAAGGTAAAACTAGAGCAGACAGACAGGAGAGATGTCAAATGTAACACTGGGGCTAAAGCTGGGGGAGATTTGGTGCAATATATATATATATATATATATATATATATATATATATATATATATATATATATATATCCTTATACCTTCCTTACCTCACCTCTTGGATAAATTCATTGAGACCGATATTTTGAAGCAATTTTGGTGCATTTTTGGATTTTCTAGTCACTTTTCAAAAAAGTATCTAGAACAGTCAAAAACTGTAACAGATTTTTTTTTTTAAACATAGTTATACTGGCGCACAGCATGAGCATATAGTCAGGCAGAATTCTGGCATATTTACCTTAGTAAATATCCACCATTGTGTTGTAAAATTTGGATACAACCAGATCATATTTCATATACAACCACACACCAAGGTATACATGTAAATTCATAATCTCATACATACAATCACACACCAAGGTATACATGTAAATTTATATACACATACATACAATCACACACCAAGGTATACATGTAAATTTATATACACATACATACAATCACGCACCAAGGTATACATGTAAATTTATATACACATACATATAATCACACACCAAGGTATACATGTAAATTTATATACACATACATACAATCACACACCAAGGTATACATGTAAATTTATATACACATACATATAATCACACACCAAGGTATACATGTAAATTTATATACACATATATACAAACACACATCAAGGTATAAATGTAAATTTATATACACATATATACAATCACACACCAAGGTATACATGTAAATTCATATACACATACATATAATCACACACCAAGGTATACATGTAAATTAATATACACATATATACAATCACACACCAAGGTATACATGTAAATTCACATACACATGTATACAATCACACACCAAGATTTGCATGTAAATTCACATACACACAGATTCAAGGACGTAATCATACACACAGTCAGGACTTATTCACATGTCTGTGTTTCATGTACATGAGGCATCTGCGTTTTTTCACGTGGTTTAATGTAATTATTATATAAAAAGTACACCTCTCTGTTTTCTCTATTTGGGTCTGTAAAAAAAAAAAAAAAGATGGTATCCATAAGTCATCCATTTTTCATCGATCCAAAGATGTTAAAAAACATGAAAAACTTTGAAAAAAAAATGGATGATCAACGATAAACCTCAAATGGGCAAAAATTGTGCGCTGTCCGTGACTAATACGGATTTCATATATATGCAAAATATGGATGTATGAATAAGCCTTCATACACATATAAAAAACACACATAGGGACACAACCATATACATACAGACATAGACACAGTCATAAACACAGATACAATACAGGCACAGTCATATACATGTAAAGTAAAGTGTGTATATATATACTTTATGCCTATGTAGCTCAGCATATATTTTTCTATTTGACTATAGACTGAGATATTTTATTATGTACAGATATTATAGACTGAAATGTAACATATGGCACATGGTAATAGGGAAAGATAGACAATATTTTTTATAGATTTTTTATAGATTTTTTTCTGTAGTTATGTAGTAGAGGTTTTTCTCATATCAAGTAACAAACATATTTTCAGAATTACATTATAAAACATCATAATTTCATTATTGTTGATCCTTAGTTTATGTTCATCAGTTTCTTTGCTTGTGGGTTGTTTAATCCTATAACATCATTGATCACATGGAACTGAGCTTATTCCATACCCAGCAGGTGCCAACTGTATTGTACATAGCTAAAGGCCGTGTCGCCGCCAGTGTCAATCACAGGCATTTAACCTATTAGATGTTGTGATCAATCGCATCTGCAGAATCTAGGCTGTTATTTTGCATGGGTGCTGCAATTTGTCAACCCCAAAACATTGTAACAGGGTGCTGATCAGTTGTCATGACAGGTGTGGGCCTGTTGAAGGCTCCCAAGGCTGTCATTATAGAAGTCCCATTACTTGCTGCAGCAGCACCGTGTAATAAAGCAGTAGTAATTTTACAATATACTGCAATCCTAAAGCATTGCGGTATATTGTATGGGTGATCAAATCATCACATGTGCAAACCCCCTAGAGGGCTAAAAATAAATTAGGCTAAGGCACCACACAGCAAATCGCTGCCCAAAAAAGTTTTCCTCTATCCGGATTTTCTTTTTCCATTGTTTTTTTAAGTAATAAAATGTAAGGAAAATTATATGAATTTGTTATTGCCATATTATATTGACCAGGAGAATATGGTTAATAAGTTTTGCTTAATCATCAGTGTACAACATAAAAGGAAAAAACAAAAAAACAATGGCGCCATTACACTTTTTTTTCCCCCCAATTCCACTCTACAAATAATCCATTATGTAGAACATTGTATAGTATTGGACCATTGAACAAATCGAACTTGTCTCACAAAAACTAAGCCCTCATCTGCCTACTTTAGTGGTAAAAAAAATCCTTCACAATATAAGACAATTGGCATCCACCTCTTGACAATTTTTTAACTTACCGTATATACTCGAGTATAAGCCGAATTTTTCAGCCCAGTTTTTGTGCTGAAAAAGCCCCCCTTAGCTTATATTCGAGTTAGCAAAAAAAAATGTTTTTATTTTATTTTTATTTTTTTTAGGATAGTGGTGGTGGTGGGTCTATGACCAGCTACAATATCAATGTATAGAATCTCCCATAAAATAGTGCAAAAAAAAATTAATTAAATAAAAAAATAAAAGTTCTTAATCCCTCCATTCCCTAGAATACATACAAAAGTAGAAAATTACTGTGACACACATACACATTAGGTATCCCTGTGTCTGAAAATGCTCGGTCTACTGAATATAGGGTGTCTGTTCCGTCGGGAAGGGGTTAATAGGAGCACTACAATACCCTATATTCAGCCAGACTGAATTCCAAGTGGGGGAAGAAAAAAAAACAGTCCTCAAGCTCAGGGAAGGGGCAGACAGACAACCAAAACACCCCCTCCCCTTCCCCAGCACCCAGCAACTACTGCACCCAAAAACTCTGACCATTTTAATTTTTCGAAATTTTTCAGTAGCTGCTGCATTTCCCCCCCTCGGCTTATACTCGAGTCAATAAGTTTTCCCAGTTTTTTGTGGTAAAATTAGGGGCCTCGGCTTATATTCGGGTCGGCTTATACTCGAGTATATAATTTCCCTTACTCTATAGGAGTTGACGTCTTGTTAAAAAAGTTGTTCCGGCAATTGTTTTGGATTTTTTTGTTTGCATTGGCTTTGACGTCATGGATCCCTCCCACTGAAGCCCATTGATTGAGCTCCGTAGTGACATCGTCTGCCCTTCCTTGAAGCCCTTTATTGACGTCCGGTAGTGACATCGCCTGCCCTTCTCTGAAGTCCCTGATTGGCTTCCACCACACGTCTCTATTAGAGATGAGCGAACAGTGTTCTATCGAACACATGTTCGATCGGATATCAGGGTGTTCGCCATGTTCGAATCGAATCGAACACCGCGTGGTAAAGTGCGCCAAAATTCGATTCCCCTCCCACCTTCCCTGGCGCCTTTTTTGCACCAATAACAGCGCAGGGGAGGTGGGACAGGAACTACGACACTGGGGGCATTGAAAAAAATTGGAAAAAGTCATTGGCTGCCGAAATTAGGTGACCTCCATTTTAGACGAATAGTGGATTTCAAATCCGGGTCATATGAGAATGTGAACTTTGTGACTATGAGACAGGGATAGCTGTACAGGCAGGGATAGCTAGGGATAACCTTTATTTAGGGGGGAATGTTATTAAAAATAACTTTTTGGGGCTCTATCGGGTGTGTAATTGTGATTTTTGTGGGATAAACTTTTTCCCATAGGGATGCATTGGCCAGCGCTGATTGGCCGAATTCCGTACTCTGGCCAATCAGTGCTGGCCAATGCATTCTATTAGCTTGATGAAGCAGAGTGTGCACAAGGGTTCAAGCGCACCCTCGGCTCTGATGTAGCAGAGCTGAGGCTGCACAAGGGTTCAAGCGCACCCTCGGCTCTGATGTAGGAGAGCCGAGGGTGCACTTGAACCCTTGTGCACCCTCGGCTCTGCTACATCAGAGCCGAGGGTGCGCTTGAACCCTTGTGCACACTCTGCTTCATCAAGCTAATAGAATGCATTGGCCAGCGCTGATTGGCCAATGCATTCTATTAGCCCGATGAAGTAGAGCTGAATGTGTGTGCTAAGCACACACATTCAGCTCTACTTCATCGGGCTAATAGAATGCATTGGCCAGCGCTGATTGGCCAGAGTACGGAATTCGGCCAATCAGCGCTGGCTCTGCTGGAGGAGGCGGAGTCTAAGATCGCTCCACACCAGTCTCCATTCAGGTCCGACCTTAGACTCCGCCTCCTCCAGCAGAGCCAGCGCTGATTGGCCGAATTCCGTACTCTGGCCAATCAGCACTGGCTAATGCATTGTATTGGCGTGATGAAGCAGTGCTGAATGTGTGTGCTTAGCACACACATTCAGCTCTACTTCATCGGGCTAATAGAATGCATTGGCCAGCACTGATTGGCCAGAGTACGGAATTCGGCCAATCAGCGCTGGCTCTGCTGGAGGAGGCGGAGTCTAAGATCGCTCCACACCAGTCTCCATTCAGGTCCGACCTTAGACTCCGCCTCCTCCAGCAGAGCCAGCGCTGATTGGCCGAATTCCGTACTCTGGCCAATCAGCACTGGCTAATGCATTGTATTGGCGTGATGAAGCAGTGCTGAATGTGTGTGCTTAGCACACACATTCAGCTCTACTTCACCGGGCTAATAGAATGCATTGGCCAGCGCTGATTGGCCAGAGTACGGAATTCGGCCAATCAGCGCTGGCTCTGCTGGAGGAGGCGGAGTCTAAGGTCGGACCTGAATGGAGACTGGTGTGGAGCGATCTTAGACTCCGCCTCCTCCAGCAGAGCCAGCGCTGATTGGTCGAGTTCGGTTCTCTGGCCAATCAGCACTGGCCAATGCATTTCTATGGGGAAAAGTTAGCTTGCGAAAATCGCAAACTGACAGGGATTTCCATGAAATAAAGTGACTTTTATGCCCCCAGACATGCTTCCCCTGCTGTCCCAGTGTCATTTCAGGGTGTTGGTATCATTTCCTGGGGTGTCATAGTGGACTTGGTGACCCTCCAGACACGGATTTGGGTTTCCCCCTTAACGAGTTTATGTTCCCCATAGACTATAATGGGGTTCGAAACCCATTCGAACACTTGAACAGTGAGCGGCTGTTCGAATCGAATTTCGAACCTCGAACATTTTAGTGTTCGCTCATCTCTAGTCTCTATATATATATGCTAGTACACCTTCTATAGCCATTAGCCCACAGCCATGCCTCCTGGCCTTGACATACACATTCATACTAAGGGGTGATTTATTAAGGCTGGATCATTGTAAACTGGTCTTAATCTCTTTGTATATTGGTACAAGATGCAGTAGAAGTAATTATGTTTTCTGCTTTGCGTTTCAGCAAATCTGAGGGTCTGAGGGGTCCCCAGTTGTAATTTTTGTACAAAAACACATGTACGTGCAATAGAAAACTGGTGTCCAAGGAAACATACATTGACCAAACAGTGTTGTAAATGGGGGAGGAGCAAAAGCTACTTCCAAACCGATCAGATTGGTTGCCATGGACAACTACTTCACTTATCCTTTATAGTACTGTTTATAAATCCCACACACACACACACACACACATTTGCAGTAATGGCAGGCAGCTAGCAATTTTTTCCTGCAGAAAAATGGAGAAAGCAGATTTCTGGGATCAAGTGCAACTTAGGCTGGTTATGTCTGGCCATTGGTTGCAATGACCAAATAGATCCCATTGCTTCTATGGCCGGGGCCCCACATAGTGTATGCTCTGCAATTTGGTCATGGTCGAAACAACATGGCAAAAACCGTGGCGTTTTATAGTATTTGCAAAGTGGATGAGATTCTGGCTCATCCCATCCACACACTGCAGAAAAATATCCCCAGCGGAAATGCGGCGATTTAAAAATGCTGGAGGTTTCTGTATGAGTGTAAAAGGGACAGAAAGTGTGCAGAGGAAACCTCTGTGACCTACTGTTAGGACAGGTCATTAATATTTTAATACACCCTTGTAATGTTGACAGATCACTGCATGTGTCAAGATCATCTTTGCTGCATATCCACATCCTTTGTAGTTGGACAGGGGCCCAGAGGTAAGAGGTACCACAATCTCCTTAATAGTAACCTCATACAGTATAGTAGGTTACATGTACAGGACTAATGAACCTCAAGGCTCACAATTATTGGTGGATTGTATACATGGTCTAGACCAGGGGTCAGCAACCTTCAGCACTCCAGCTACTATGAAACTACAACTCCCAGCATGCTCCATTCACTTCCAAGAACACCAGAGCAGAATGCATGCTGGGAGTTGTAGTTTTACAACAGCTGGAGTGCTGAAGGTTGCCTACCCCTGGTCTAGACTTTCATTAGCCACATCCACCAAGAAGTTTAATTGGCAGAAATCTACAGCAGAAACTCTGATCTTTACCATAGATAGACTTTTCAGCACGGATTCCAAACCAAGAGTGCTCGGGATTTTAAAATCCACGTCTCATTCCTTACCGTTCAAATTGGGAACAGGGCCTATGTGTTGCCAAGAGAATCCTACCAGTCAACAGGGTGTAAATTTAAATTTCTGGGACTTAATAATTGATGGCTTATCCTTATGATAGGTCATCATTTTAATGGGTTTGACAACTGCGACCCTGCAGATCAGCTGTTGGAGCAGCAGTGGTGTTCCCTAAATGTTGCTAAAACGTCACAGGAAAAGTGATGTCATGTTCATCTGTTACATGACCTGTTTGCAGTCTCATTCAAGTGAATGGGCTGAGCTGTGATGCCAAGCAAACCGCTGTTCAAATGTCTTCCAATGTGCTTAGTAAGTAGTGAATAGGCCGCAGTGCTCATCCAGATGCCATGGCCTCTTCAAATAGCTGATTGGTGGGGGTGCCAGGTATCAGACCCCTGATGATCTTCATTGATGACCTATCCTATGGCTAGGAAAACCCCTTTAGGCTGGGGCTCCACGTGGCGGAAACGCAGTGGAAAAAATTGTGGCATTTTACATTCTAGTAAATCCCATGCCCACTTTGCGGTAAAAAACGTGCTGCGTACATGTGGCGAGCTCTAAAACTGGGGTGGTTTTGGAAATTGCAGCTTGTCAATTATACCTACGGAAATGCTTGCAGTTTCCCTATAGATATTATTGAAACAGAAAGTTCGCAGAGGAAACCTCGGGAAGCATTCCGCTGTGTTGCCGCTGCAGATTTTCCCACAGTACTTTTTTGCTGCGGGACGCCACGTGGGGCCTTAGCAAAGCCCTGCAAAAAAAACACTGCAGAAAAAAAGTGATGGAAACACAATGTTTTTTACTGCAATTTCGCAGCGTTTCCTCTGCAGATTTTCGGCCTCTATTATACCTATACAGAAAACGCCAGCGATTTGAAAACAGGCAGCTTTTTTGTTGCAGATTATGCTGCAGTTTTTTGAGCCGAAGACAAGAATGGCAAAGGAAGGAGTAGACAATTTAAAGGAAACACTTCTCCTTTCTGCACAATCCATTCCTGGCTTTGGCTAAAAAAAATGCAGCAAAATCTAAAAATGAAAGAAAGCTATGTTTCAGCCTGTAAGAGCACTTACAGTGAACTCCCTGCTGTCTGTCTCACTCATACTATGGTTAGACCTCATGTTACTACACAATGAAAGCAACTTTTCTACACTGACGGATATTGTTCATTGAGTTGGACATAACAGAAGAGTTTCTGGTCTATAGGGAAATAAATCTAAGTTTGTTTTTCTTGAATGATACCCATAGTAAGTAGCAGTATAAATGCTTAGACTGTGATAGAACTGCACAGTATACATGGAATATACTCACTGCACCATTACTACTGTGATATAGCTCACACTATGGAGCACGCTATTTCTAACTTCACTGGGGAAAGTCATAGCTGGCTTTTCTGACTGTTCTTTGAGTCTACTTTTTATATTGCTATTGACTGTGTGATCGGACTGACCAACTTACCTATTTTCTTGTGACCCCGCCCCAAAACTGTAGCTCTACCTACCATCCCTACCCACTATGGCAAGCTTTGGAGCTCTGTGACCTGTGAATATCTATTTAAGGAGATTGTGAGGCCTTGTTCACATCTGTGTCGGTAATCCGTTTAGGGGAGTCCACATGGGGACCCCCCACTGAACAGACTACTGAACGCATTGGCAAGTGGTGTGCAGTGAAAGCACACGGACCCCATAGATTATAATGGGGTCCGTGTGCTTTCTGCAAAGTCTCTGCATGGTAAATGCGGACAGAAAAGTAGTTTACAATCTAATGACTCATGTGGGCAGCGCTAGGAGAGCACATGGACCCCTTTATAGTCTATGGGGTCCATGTGCTTTCACTGCACACAGTAATCCGTTTTGGGGGGGATCCCCATGCGGACTCCCCTGAACGGATTACCAACGTAGATGTGAACGAGGCCTCAGATGTAGCAATCTTCTGCTCCTTTACCTCTCTGGAACTGATTCTTAGGCTGAGGCCCCACATTATTGTTGCAGATTTTTCAGGGTTTTTTATTTTTACCCAAAGCCAGGAGTGGATTGAGCAGTATGGAGAAGTATAAGAACTTCCTATATATTCCCCATTCCTTTTGTAGCCATTCTTGGCTTTGGCTCAAAAAGTGCAGCTAAATCTGCAACAAAAAAATCTGTTTCCACACCATGGGGCCTTGGCCTTACATTGGTTTCTTTAGGTGATGTCAGTGATCTGCGGAAGCATTCCCATACATCCATGACATGTCATTTCTGCAGACTAACAAAAAGGTCCCAGAGATCTCTGGGAAGGTGCTGATATTATTGGTTAGACAGTGCCTTGCAGTTTCGCTAGGTAATGGTGCACTACAGAGACTATTTGGGGAGATCTATTCTCCAGGATGTAATTAGGAGAACAGTGCCTCTGTATGCTGCCCTCTAGAGGGCAGCTTCCTTAACATCATGCATGGCTCAGTTAATAAGCCTACTATCATGATGCGGATTTAATTGCCAAATTAGTATTTCTATTCCAAAAGGAACAGATTCCCAGCTATGGACAGCGCTGTTTCGGTCTTTTGGACCTCCTCAGCATAGCGCAGGGATACTGATTTGGCAGCATGAAAGACTATAGACCAGGGTCAGAGGATAATCGTACACATCAGGGAGAGTGTGTAGTCTCCATACTGCCTATGTAGGCACACACTCTCCCTAATGTAATGTGTGCGATTATCCCCTGAACCTATTTGGGGAGAGACATTTTACATATATTTTCTCAGCAGACACTGCCATGAAGATTCTTTACCAACCAAAGTTAGGCCTTATTCATATGACCAAACCGTTTTTCACAAACCGAATGTCCATGTCATATTGGTCCATTTTTTAATTCCTGTTCACGGCCATGTGACGTCTGATTTGTGAACAGCCTTGAAAGGTCCGTGTTAAAATTCATGCAAGCCTACGTGTTAGATTATTATTTTGTCTTAGTTGCCCATAGCAATAAATCACAGCTAAAACTTTATTTGGAAAAACTAGAGCTGCGCCGTGATTGTTTGCAATGGGCAGCTTAGATCATTTTGCTTTTAGACAAGATTACCTTAAAGGGGTTGTGCAGGACTTGAAAAACATGGCTGCCTTCTTCTTCTCAGGAAATGACATCATGTCTGTTGGTCACATGGTCATGCTAAAGCTCAGTCCCATTCATGTTAATGAGATGGAGATATGACATTGCGCAGCCCCTTTACTAAATGGTCATATTTTGATAGCGTCAAATGGAGAAAGACAGAAGATTTCTAAACATCTATTAAAAACCTCATAAATGTGATACAAAGCATCATGTGAATTAGGCCTTACTTTGTATTGACTGTACTGCCTAAAGCTGGGTGTCTCCGGTAACCAAAGACATCTTTCCAGCCTCTTACAAGGGTCAGACATTGACTTCTACAGAAGCCTCCTATAGGTGGCGCTAGAGAGAAAGTTTTTTTGAATTATAATGGATGTCATGTTATAAAGTGTCTGTGGCTCCTCAAAGCTTAAAAAGAATCCCATGTCCTGTGTGCCGGACTCTTTACTACTTTGTTGCTCCTCTTTACAAAAACAACAATACCTGAAGTTTATTTGAGCAAGAAAAGTGTTTCCCTTTTCATCTTCAGTATGTCAACATGAAAATGTATCTTTGATGTGTTGGGCACAGATGGAGGCCTGTGTGTCTCTAATGTAAAGCAGGCCATTTTGAATGTTACTTTTGCATGAAATTGTCTCCAAGACGGCACTGACAACTGCAGGGAAAATAATAATGGCTTACTGTGACCTTCATGTCCTCTTATCAGCTGCCAGATCACACTTAACTACTTCTACACCAAAGGGATCAGCATATTCCAAAATCTTTAAGTGCCACTTCACGTAGGCCAAAAGGTGCCTTATGTGGGGAACAGATGGATGGACTGAAAAGAAAAATCACAATTTCTGCACCATTATATGGCTTAAGAAACTAGGGTCAGAGTTACTAGATAGGAAAACAAAAATATGATTAATATTCATAGTACTATTAATATTCATGTATAAAAACCATTGACAATTGAGATAAAATAAATATTATGAATTAATATTAAAAAATAAAGGACTTTAGCTTTGCTTGCCTTAGAATATTACATCAATTATTACCTTGATAAAATCTATCGATCGGTTACCTTATTAATCTCGGATTAACCATTTCAGGACCAGACACATTTTCTAGAATTTCTCATACATTAAGTCTTTGGGTCATTCAAATCATTTTTGCTTCTTTTTTTTATCATTGATAAATAGGGCTTTGTTTTATATTGTTTTTATTTTTTCATGTTTTTTTGTAATTTATTTTAATATTTGAGAAAATGTAAAACTAATAGAGGATGTTTGTCTGCTTTTCACATCTGTCATGTTTTTTTATAGCACAATTTAAAAAAAAATGAAATAGTTTTCCCTCTTGGTGACAGTATTTTTTATGCAGGTGACAAATATTGTTGTGCCACAGAGAACGTGGCAGTGGCTGTTATTTCCACTTTATTTTTTTTTTTTTTTACATTTTGTGCCTCCCCATGAAGTCATAACAGACATGTAAGGGGAAATTTTAACGTCCACCTTTTTTTTTGTTGTTGATTTCTCCTCTAACTGGGGCTGGTACCCTCCTTGTCTTCCCTATAGGAAGTCCAGCTGTAACAGCTGTCCCCCTGTTTCTGCACCTGTACGATTTTGCTCAGCAGCTTAGCACTGCAATAATGTGTGTATATATATATATATATATATATATATATATATATATATATATATATATATATATATGTTCTTGTAATGTTAAAAATGGGCCACCTAGATACAGTCCTATGAAAAAGTTTGGGCACCCCTATTAATCTTAATCATTTTTAGTTCTAAATATTTTGGTGTTTGCAGCAGCCATTTCAGTTTGATATATCTAATAACTGATGGACACAGTAATATTTCAGGATTGAAATGAGGTTTATTGTACTAACAGAAAATGTGCAATATGCATTAAACCAAAATTTGACCGGTGCAAAAGTATGGGCACCCTTATCATTTTATTGATTTGAATACTCCTAACTACTTTTTACTGACTTACTGAAGCACAAAATTGTTTTTGTAACCTCACTGAGCTTTGAACTTCATAGCCAGATCTATCCAATCATGAGAAAAGGTATTTAAGGTGGCCAATTGCAAGTTGTTCTCCTATTTGAATCTCCTCTGAAGAGTGGCATCATGGGCTACTTAAAACAACTCTCAAATGATCTGAAAACAAAGATTGTTCAACATAGTTGTTCAGGGGAAGGATACAAAACGTTGTCTCAGAGATTGAACCTGTCAGTTTCCACTGTGAGGAACATAGTAAGGAAATGGAAGACCACAGGGACAGTTCTTGTTAAGCCCAGAAGTGGCAGGCCAAGAAAAATATCAGAAAGGCAGAGAAGAAGAATGATGAGAACAGTCAAGGACAATCCACAGACCACCTCCAAAGAGCTGCAGCATCATCTTGCTGCAGATGGTGTCACTGTACATCGGTCAACTATACAGCGCACTTTGCACAAATAGAAGCTGTATGGGAGAGTGATGAGAAAGAAGCCGTTTCTGCACGTACGCCACAAATAGAGTTGCCTGAGGTATGAAAAAGCACATTTGGAGAAGCCAACTTCATTTTGGAAACAAAGATTGAGTTGTTTGGTTATAAAAAAAGGCGTTATGCATGGCGTCCAAAAAGAAACAGCATTCCAAGAAAAACACTTGCTACCCACTGTAAAATTTGGTGGAGGTTCCATCATGCTTTGGGGCTGTGTGGCCAATGCCGGCATCGGGAATCTTGTTAAAGTTGAGGGTCACATGGATTCCACTCAGTATCAGCAGATTCTTGAGAATAATGTTCAAGAATCAGTGACGAAGTTGAAGTTACGCCGGAGATGGATATGTCAGCAAGACAATAATCCAAAACAACGCTCCAAATCGACTCAGGCATTCATGCAGAGGAACAATTACAATGTTCTGGAATGGCCATCCCAGTCCCCAGACCTGAATATCATTGAACATCTGTCGGATGATTTGAAGCGGGCTGTCCATGCTCGGCCACCATCAAACTTAACTGAACTTGAATTGTTTTGTAAAGAAGAATGGTCCAAAATACCTTCATCCAGGATCCAGGAACTGATTAAAAGCTACAGGAAGCGACTAGAGGCTGTTATCTTTGCAAAAGGAGGATCTACTAAATATTAATGTCACTTTTCTGTTGAGGTGCCCATACTTTTGCACTGGTCAAATTTTGGTTTATTGCATAGTGCACATTTTCTGTTAGTACAATAAACCTCATTTCAATCCTGAAATATTACTGTGTCCATCAGTTATTAGATATATCAAACTGAAATGGCTGTTGCAAATACCAAAATATTTAGAACTAAAAATGATTAAGATTAATAGGGGTGCCCAAACTTTTTCATAGGACTGTATATAAATTCCAGGGGCAGTCCGAAGCAGTTGAAATAATAGTGATAGATATCAATACAATAATTCACGCTTTTACATTTCTCTACCTTTTTCTTCTATTTCTATATATTACTAGCTGGTACCCGCGACTTCGTCTGCGGTGATTGTAGAATTGGGTATATACAGGCGTGGGTAAGGTTTTCGTAGTGTGTATAAGTTTCTCTGCTCCCAGAGTCATATGAGGTCTTAATTTTTGCTGGGACGAATTTTTCTTCATGATGCCGCCATTATTTATTCTATATAATGTACTGGGAAGCAGGGAAAAATTTGGAATGGGGAGGAGTTGAAGTAAAAATGCATTTCGGCGACTTTCTTACGGGCTTTGGTTTTACAGCGTTCACTGTGCAACCAAAATGACATGTCCCCTATATTCTGTGTTTCATTACGATGCTGGGGATACCAAATTTCTATGGTTTTATTTACATTGTGACCCCTTAAAAAAAGGCAAACTGCGTTAAAAAATATTTTTTTTGAAAAGTCGCCATATTCCGACAGCCGTAACTTTTTTATACGTGCGTGTACAGGGATGTATAGGGCGTCTTTTTTTGCGGGACCGGGTGTACTTTATAGTTTTACCATTTTCGGGAAATGTTATTGCTTTGATCACTTTTTATTCAAATTTTTATCAGAATCAAAACAGTGAAAAAACGGCGGTTTGGCAGTTTTGACCATTTTTCCCGCTACGGCGTTTACCGAACAGGAAAAATATTTGTATAGCTTTGTAGAGCGGGCGATTTCGGATGCAGGGATACCTATTATGTATGTGTTTCACAGTTTTTAACTACTTTTATATGTGTTCTAGAGAAAAGGGGGTGATTTGAATTTTTAATCCTTTTTATTTGTTTTTATATTTTTTTTTTTTACTTTTTTTAAAACTTTTTTTTTGCATTTATTAGACCTCCTAGGGGTATTGACATGGGTGGGCGGTGTCGCGGATTGTCAGAGCGGTGGGGGTCGGCAAACATGGCTGCTGCGGAGCGTTAAAGAGAGCCTCCTGGAGTATCGTTAAGGTGAGGGGCAAAGTGTTAAAGTATATGTATATGAGATTGTGTGGGGTTAGGGGCTAGGCTGTAGAGGGCAATATGAATTTTGTGGCTTGCTATGGTCCAAAGTGTGAGAGATTGCAGAGATGGTGGTGTGAATTTGGGTTTTGTGGGGGTCCTGCCACAAACATATGTGCGCTATTGTGACGAAAAGTAGCCTATTGCGCAATCGGGTGTATTAACTATGTTTGTGGAAACTTTCAGCCAAATCGGTCGAGCAGGTTTTGCGTGATTGAGGAACAAACATCCAAACATCCAAACATCCAAACATCCAAACACACAAACATCCAAACTCACAAACTTTCACATTTATAATATTAATAGGATAACACATTTCTTCTGGTATTTCTCATTTTTATTAGCAAGTGTGTGAGTATAATATCTTATTAAAGTGTTATCATGTCCAATTAATACAGTTGTTTTGTCTCACAACTAAACAGAATCCAAAGGTTGTCAAATAATGAAACACATTTCTAAGGACCAAACATTAAAATAGTATAATGCTGATTATATAGAGAAAGAGATAGAAAAACAGATAATAGATAGAGCTAATAAATAGACAAAGAATAACAGTAAAGGAATAGTTAAAATAAATTAATCGATTTATAGAGAGATAGAAGAATCGACAACAGCAAGATAGGGTTAGATAGATAGATAGATAGATAGATAGATAGATGATAGATATTACATAGAGATAGATAGATAGATAGATAGATAGGAGATAGATGATAGTGAATATAATGAAATAGAAATAGATAACAGATAGGTAGTTAGATAAAAATATGCAGTAAAACTGCCATATGCATCTAAAAAAAACCCGTGCAAGCCCTGTTCTCAAAAAAAGGGTAATTTTTGGAGGGTTTTAAATATTAAAACGCATAAAAATTAGCACCAGCGCAGTATATAGTTAAAGTCGAAGTTTGTTTCCTTTGCTTACCATCCCTTTTTCCATAGACATACATGTCGTGTTCACATTGACATAACTTCGGCTGTGTTTGCCTTAAAGAGCTAGAATTTGGATAGATAAGTTTCTAGCAGCCATGGCAGTGTCATACACTGTATTTTAAGCCAAATTAAGTTGTGTTTTTTACCGACCTTGTTCAATCCGAAACAAATCTGGGACCCAAGCCACCCAAATCTTGGGACGTTTACTCATCTTTGACAGCCATGATTTTCTTAATGTAGCTGGGTTATCAGGCAGGGACACTACATGTATGAGAAGATAACCCGGCCACAATAAGAGTATAGAAAGTTTATAGAAGGGTCATATCCATTGGCACCCATCAAGACAACAGACTGTCACCACTAAGATGACTACAGTAAATCTTTAAAACGCTGCAAAAATTTTATTTATACAATTTAAATATGGTTTATTAATAGAAATACCCATAATGCTAGGGGTCACATGGGGTGTCACATGACTGACGCCATATTTAGTCCTGTTCTGTTAGCCTATGGATGTATTACAGAGGACCGATCCAGACTTCAGAGATGTTGTCCTACTTTTTACGAAGTACTTGAATTTTTGGTGTACATTCTAGTTTATAGAAAGCAGTCTGCACTATTAAAATAAAAGCGTGAGCAACATTTTAAATGCATGTATATTACAAAATTGTATGATATCCCATTCTATAGTCAAATAATGCAAAAATAAAGGTGAAATACCCCTTTAAATGACATATTACAATCTGCTCAAATTGTTACATCTTACAAACATATTTATAATTTTATTCTGATGTATTCAGGCTTCAAACTTAAGATTACAAAATGATGATTGAGGGACATCTATCAAAGTCTTCCTCATTTGTCTGCTGAAGTGGATATAAGCATCTGTCTGGTGCCTTTTGTTTGGAGACCTTTATAGAGGAACTTTGTCAAATGGACACTTCTGTATGATTTCATACAAAGGTGATACACAAGAGCCGTGTGTTCTGCGCGACTCCATAGTAGTTAATCATTAATAAGTCTCTTCTACTTTTATCCGGTGAAGACAGTGAGTCTGACTGTCCTGTGCCTGGAATGTATGTAGAGAATAATATATACACTGTAACCAGGGGAGCACAGGCTGACGTTTGTAGTCATGCCATATACTAAAAATAAGGAGCCCAGGAAAATGGAATATTCCACAAAACTTTAGCTTTATGAGACAAAATCATCTTCCTATATTGGCCAGGTCTCCAAGGTGCAAAACACAAAGCAAAGGTCATATATTATGTGATAGCATCTTGTAGCAAGTGGTTCTTGAATAGGGCTTTGAAGGAGATTTCAAAGGTGGAAGCTAGGTTATAGCCTTACAGTGCTTTAGTTCTTTTCTTTAACCTCAAGAGGCTAGAGTCATGGTTACTTATGGAATAAAAAAGACATGTTTGTATTGACCTGTAAGGTGTATAGAGCCGGGAAATAATATATTTCATAATGCAGGCTTTGTCATAGAACAGACAGAGAACCTTATACAGAGGACAGAAGATATTATATTATAATAGACACTACAAAGAGGGCATATTATACCGGATATTAAAGGGCTGCCTGCTGCTTACAATACCTTTAGTCTAGAAGTGCACCCTGATAATATATCAGCACGGCTATGAGATCCTTAGCTGTCAGCCTGGAGAATCCAGCTGTAAGTCTTGCATTTCCCTCTAGCGCCACCACAGGACAAATGATGTAGTATATGACATTATTAACGCATTGCCTAATTTTATGATGATGTGCACGGGTCATAAAGGGGGAGCACCCTCCACTGTACCATGCCCCATAAGGAAATCTACATTAGCTCATAGCTGGTATTGATTTCCTGCATAATTTCAAAATTTGAAAATGACAATAAATTTGTAATAAATTATTGCCATACCTCGTTTTTTGGAAAAAAAAAACAAAAACATTAAGTGGCAATTTTTGTTGTGCAAAAGCCTGATTTATGCAAAAAAAGTGTGAATTTTTATGACTTGTATGCAAGAAAACTGGTGTAAAAGGCTTAATAGATTGTAAGCCCTTGTGGACAGGGCCCTCTATCTCACTGTGTCAATTGGTCACTGTTAGAATTGTTTGTTTCGTATATTTTGTGTACTGTATGTAAAGCCTCAAATGTAAAGCACCATGGAATTAATTTAATAATGTACATCAACATGGAATGAATGTAATACTATACAGTACCATGGCATTAATACAATAATGTACAGCACCGTGGAATTAATAAAATAATGTACAGCACCATGGGATGAATATAATAATGTACAGCACCATGGAATTAATATAACAATGTACAGTAACATGGAATGAATGTAATACTATACAGTACCATGGCGTTAATATAATAATGTACAGCACCATGGAATTAATATAACAATGTACAGTACCATGGAATGAATATAATACTATACAGTACCATGGCATTAATATAATAATGTACAGCACCAAGGAATTAATATAATAATGTATAGCAGCATGGCATTAATATAATAATGTACTCACCATGGAATATAAAAATGTACAGTACCATGGAATTAATATAATAATGTACAGCACCCTGGAATTAATATAATAATGTACAGTACTTATAATAATATACAGTACCATGGCATTAATATAATGATGTATAGCAACATGGAATGAATATAATAATATACAGTACCATGGCATTAATTTAATAGTGTACAGCACCGTGGAATTAATGGTGCTAATAATAATAATAATAATAAAAAATCTGCCTCAATGTACCGCATGGATGTCTCCAGTCCTCGAGAGAGAGAGAGAGAGAGAGAGACAGAGAGAAGGAAAGACATTTTTAACACCTGATTTCCCTCTATTAAAGGATGAAGGTCATACATATATCAGAATGTAATAACGGGATATTTGAAAATTGGTTTTCCAAACCAGACAATCCCTTTAATATAATACATATAATATGTGCCACATACAATTTTTAGTCATGCACCCACTCCAAAGAATATAGAAGTAATGCTGCATTGTGGGTTAAGGGCTTGTTTTCAGAGATGATCTGTATAAATGTTGATGGTCCAGTGACAATCTGGAAAAAACATTGGAAGGACAGAAAAACGAAGTCGGAACCTATTTCCTTTCCAAATTCTTGAGGTCCTCTGACACACTAGGTCATATCTAGTGCCCATATTGATCACATTATACTGATATATATGCTAAATAATAACTTATTTTTTGTCTCCCATTATTATTATTATTTGATGTACAGCTCCTTCAAGATTCCTGCGAGAAGCGTAACTGAAGTTCTTGGACCCCGGTAAAAAGTCAATAACCGGGACCCCCCATTTACCATATGCCATTTATAACACTGGAGTCGTCTCACATGGCAGCAGTCCACTTGGGCGTGTAATGACTACATCTACACCAACACCTATAGCAACCACCCCGCTCTCGCTGTTGTCTTGAGATCTTAACATATTTTCATAATAAATGTTATAATGTATTAAAAAAATGTCATTTTTTAAATGGATTAACACATTTGGGATTTTTTTAAATTGATTTTATTGCATAGAAAAAAATGAAGAAATCCACAAATGGTTAAGCAGCAAAATAAAGTAAAGTTGCAAAATACTTACTGTATCATATCATAATAATAAAAGCAAATAAACCCAAATATACTTGTAAATATAACTGGAAATTAAACCTTTGTATCATCTTATCTTTCACTGCTTATATTTATACAATAAAAATGACACGTTTTGCAATTCAACAGCATTTTGTTATCTTTATTTTTTTGATTGTAAAAATTAACAAATTATACAAAAAGTTCCAACAATCCTCATACATTTATCATCTATCCCACAATCCATCTCATCTTCTGAGTAAGGGGAGAACACGAGCAAAAATCTGAGGATTCAACTTTGGAGGGTCAATAAATCACTGATAAATAGAGTTGATTCGAATAGTATTCGAAACATGGTTTCGAATACCTCTCTCCCATAGGAATGAATGGGAGCGGCCGAAGCGCAAGGGGTTAAGCGCCGTCCGCGCGCCGGCAGTTTCCATTCATTCCTATGGAGCGAGGTATTCAAAACTATAGTTTCGAATACTATTTGCTCATCTCTACTGATAAAGTATGTAATATCAAAAAGATGCCCACATACACCAGCAAAGTCAAATGATCCTGACAATTTTTGTATCAACAACTGAATATCATATCTATATGTTCCAATTTAGGAGATACAACCAGAGCCAGAGCTGCCGGATTACTCTCCTTTTCCATTGAGGACACATGCACACTTAGCTGAACTAAGTATGCATAAGGGGGGAGGGGACCACATTGAACTCCATTACTGTGCCACAGCACTTTATGCAAATAATAGTGTCCAGAAATAACAATAGCTACAGCAGTGTGACTATTCTAGAGATAAAGGTCGTGTTATGTAAGGAAGTTATATGGGAACTCCCGAGAAAACCAAGACAGATATCTAGGTCTGCACACCAAACTCTCCACTGGGTCCCAGGCCGAATGGGCAGGTGATGGCAGGGACCCTCACTAATCAGAAGAATGGGGGTCACATTACATCCCCCCCCCCCCCCCCCATTTGTGCATGTGCACTGCTGCTTCATTCAGACTCTATGGGACTGCTGAGACTTTGAATGCCACAGTGTGCACGCTATGCCTCCCTTCCATTCAAAAGGACCCTTGTTCTCGTGATAGGTAATGGTCCCAGCAGTCAGACCCTCACAGATCAGACACTTACCGTATTTTTCGGACTATAAGACGCAGGTTTTAGAGGAGGAAAATAGGGAAAAAAAATTTTGAAGCAAAAACTGGTAAAATATTTAATATATGGGAGTTGTAGTTTTGCAACAGCTGCAAGGCCACATTGACAGGTGACCCTGCAGCTGTACGGGGATGCATAGAGCGTTTTTTTTTTTTGCGGGGCCAGCTGTACTTTTTAGTTATACCATTTTGGGGGATATCTATTGCTTAGATCACCTTGTATTGAAAAAAAAAAACAGGAGGTGATTTAGAACTTTTATTTATTTCATATTTTTAAAGCTTTTTTCTTTTTTTTTTTTTACTATTTTATTCCCCTCCCGGGGCTTAAACCTGCGGTCACTTGATCGCAAGTCCCATAGACGGCAATACAAGTGTATTGCCGTCTATGGGCCATTCTGTCTATTAGTATTACGGCTGGTCATAGAGACCAGCCGCAATACTAATATAGCCGTGACAGGCCGGGGAGCCTCAGTAGGCTCCCGGCTGTCACCCGAACAGGTCGGCTCCTGCGATATCGCCGCGCAGGAGCCGGCCTGCAACGTCACAGGTACGGGGCCGGTGGGGACCGGCCCCGGGGGAGAAGGGGCCACCGATACTGACCCGGCATCCGCTGTACTAGAGAGGCGGATGCCGGGGAGGGATAGACGCCGGGGCCTGAGACATCGCTACGATCCTCTGCCCTGCATGAAGCCAGGACAGGGGAGCGCAGCGATGTCTCAGGCCCCGGCGTCTATCACTTGCCGGCTTCCGCCTCTCTATTACAGCGGATGCCGGGCGCCACCTTCAGACTATAAGACGCACCCTTCTTTTCCCCAAAAATTTTGGGGAAAAAAAGTGCGTCTTATAGTCCGAAAAATACGGTATCTTCTATCCTGTGGTAATAAACTACACTTTTGAAAAAACTTATTTACCAAGCGCGTCATCATAAACACCCCTAACATGTTATTGGAGCTCCCCTAATACATTTAGAGAGTTTTTTACATTGCATAGAAAATTCATAGATATCAATATAGTATAGTATAATAATATAATTTGAACAGTATTGTGTGTATATATACAGTACAGACCAAAAGTTTGGACACACCTTCTCATTCAAAGAGTTTTCTGTATTTTCATGACTATGACAATTATAGATTCACACTGAAGGCATCAAAACTATGAAGTAACACATGTGGAATTATATACTTAACAAAAAAGTGTGAAACAACTGAATATATGTCTTATATTCTAAGTTCTTCAAAGTAGCCACTCTTTGCTTTGATTCCTACTTTGCACACTCTTGGCATTCTCTTGATGAGCTTCAAGAGGTAGTCACCAGAAATGGTCTTCCAACAGTCTTGAAGGAGTTCCCAGAGATGCTTAGCACTTGTTGGCCTTTTTGCCTTCACTCTGCGGTCCAGCTCACCCCAAACCATCTCAATTGGGTTCTGGTCTGGTGACTGTGGAGGCCAGGTCATCTGGTGTAGCACCCCTTCACTCTCCTTCTTGGTCAAATAGCCCTTACACAGCCTGAATGTTCCTGTGTCTACTGTGCGCAGTGTCATCAAGAAGTTTAAAGCCCATGGCACTGTGGCTAACCTCCCTAGATGTGGACGGAAAATAAAAATTGACGAGAGATTTCTACGCAAGATTGTGCGGATGGTGGATAAAGAACCTCGACTAACATCCAAACAAGTTCAAGCTGCCCTGCAGTCCGAGGGTACAACAGTGTCACCCCGTACTATCCGTCGGCGTCTGAATGAAAAGAGACTGTATGGTAGGATACCCAGGAAGACCCCACTTCTTACCCAGAGACATAAAAAAGCCAGGCTGGAGTTTGCCAAAACTTACCTGAGAAAACCAAAAATGTTTTAGAAGAATGTTCTCTGGTCAGATGAGACAAAAGTAGAGCTTTTTGGGAAAAGGCATCAACATAGAGTTTACAGGAAAAAAAAGAGGCCTACAAAGAAAAGAACACGGTCCCTAGAGTCAAACATAGCGGAGGTTCCCTGATGTTTTGGGGTTGCTTTGCTGCCTCTGGCACTGGACTGCTTGACCGTGTGCATGGCATTATGAAGTCTGAAGACTACTAACACATTGTGCGGCATAATGTAGGGCCCAGTGTGAGAAAGCTGGGTCTCCCTCAGAGGTCATGGGTCTTCCAGCAGGACAATGACCCAAAACACACTTCAAAAAGCACTAGAAAATGGTTTGAGAGAAAGCACTGGAGACTTCTAAAGTGGCAGCAATGAGTCCAGACCTGAATCCCATAGAACACCTATGGAGAGATCTCTTGATGGCAGTTTGGAGAAGGCCCCCTTCACATCTCAGGGACCTGGAGCAGTTTGCCAAAGAAGAATGGTCTAAAATTCCAGCAGAGCATTGTAAGAAACTCATTGATGGTTACCGGAAGTGGTTGTGCGCAGTTATTGTTTCTAAAGGTTGTGCTACCAAGTATTAGGCTGAGGGGGCCAATACTTTTGTCCGGCCCATTTTTGGAGTTTTGTGTAAAATGATCAATGATTTGACTTTTTTTTCATTCTCTTTTGTGTTTTTTTCATTGCAAGCAAAATAAATAAAGATATTAATACCAAAGAGTTTGTGCTTGCAATCATTTTCTGGAAGAAACTGAGTATTATCTGACAGAATTGCAGGGGTGCCAATACTTTTGGCCAACACTGTATATGTGTGTGTGTGTGTGTGTGTGTGTGTGTGTGTGTGTGTGTGTGTGTGAGTTTTTCATATTACATACAGTAAATAATGGCAACTAATGTGAAGAAATGGTAGAATTTAGCGTAAGAAAGTCAGAAGTGAAATGTCTGCTTAATGTTTTCTCTTCTCCTCCCCTAAATATGATTATTATGTTCTAAATAATTACCCACCAAATTAGTTGACTAAGATCATTATTTTCATCATTAGATTAATAATGACAATTGTAGTCAGGCACAATAAGTACAGTGTTTGAGATAGCTGGGAATATTTCCAGTATAGAAGAATAGTAGGAAGATGGAGGCTTTCTAATTGAGAGGATGAGGCTTTTGTTTATGGCACATTTCTTATAGAGCGCACAATTCCAGATGGGAGTTGTGTGTTCAGAATACGCAGACAATATGGTTGTCTTCAAAGGGTATGTACAGAGAATGTGCAAGGAAACAGCTGTCAATACTGGCCTGGGCTCTCATATCTTCTTAAGGCTGTTCAGATCCAAACTGGGCTTTGTGAGAAGGCTGCGTAGGGTTTAGTCTACGGTATATAATCTGTAGGGGCAGAGATAAACTAACTGAATTTGTCACTATACTTTATTATTTACATTAAAAGAAAACCAATATACCAGAAGTCTTTGCCGCAACGTTTTATAATCCCTGCAAAGTGGAAGGGCTGTGGAAAAATACATGCAATGGACACGCTGTGATTTCCAAAACCTGTGCGGACTTTCTCTGAAAAGTGCTGCAGGAAAAACTGTGATACATTGCCGCCATAGTTTTTCCCGCAGTGCTTTTTTGCTGCAGGATTCTACGTGGCGCCTTAGCCTAAAGGAATTTTCCTATAAAGGTAAGTTATTCCCTAAGCATAGAATAGGGGGCAACTAGGAGATCAGTAGGGGTCTGACTGATCAGAACCATTGTGAATGAAGAGGTGGTCGGGCAGCAATCACTATTAATTTCAATGGGATCACAGGAGATCCTGATCCAAAGGTGTCTGAGCAGTCAGACTCCCACTGGTCTGAAAGTTAATCTCTACCTTAGGAGTAGGCAATCTTTGGCACTCCAATTGTTATAAAACTACAACTCCCAGCATGCATACTTGCCCTGCTGTTCTTGGAACTCAAATGGAAGTGAATGGAGCATGCTGGGAGTTGTAGTTCCACAGTAGCTGGAGAGCCGAAGGTTTCTGATCCCTGGTCTATCTCATGGAAAACCCTTTTAAGTTTTGATAATAGCATAGAAATAAACCACATGAGGCAAAAAGACAGCCAAAGTGCATGAAAATGTACTACAAAAGATATTGTGGTAATCCAAATGTAATTCCTGGCTATTGTGACACAACTGCCAGCAAGTTAAAAATCAGTCATTGGTCTTGAGGTATACAGTCCATTGTCATGTGATATATAGTGCACGGTCTTGTGACATACGGTCCATGGTCATGTGATATACACTTCATAGTCATGTGATATACAGTCCATGGTCATATGATATACAGTGCACGGTCTTGTGATATACAGTCCATGCTCATGTGATATACGGTCCATGGGCATGTGATATTCAAGCCATGATCATGTGATATACACTTCTTAGTCATGTGATATACACTCCATGGTCATGTGATATACAGTCCATGGCCATGTGATATACAGTCCATACTCATGTGATATACGGTCCATTGTCATGTGATTTACAGTCCATGGACATGTGATATTCAGGCCATGATCATGTGATATACACTCACCGGCCACTTTATTAGGTACACCATGCTAGTAACGGGTTGGACCCCCTTTTGCCTTCAGAACTGCCTCAATTCTTCGTGGCATAGATTCAACAAGGTGCTGGAAGCATTCCTCAGAGATTTTGGTCCATATTGACATGATGGCATCACACAGTTGCCGCAGATTTGTTGTCTGCACATCCATGATGCGAATCTCCCGTTCCACCACATCCCAAAGATGCTCTATTGGATTGAGATCTGGTGACTGTGGAGGCCATTGGAGTACAGTGAACTCATTGTCATGTTCAAGAAACCAGTCTGAGATGATTCCAGCTTTATGACATGGCGCATTATCCTGCTGAAAGTAGCCATCAGATGTTGGGTACATTGTGGTCATAAAGGGATGGACATGGTCAGCAACAATACTCAGGTAGGCTTTGGCGTTGCAACTGTTAAATATTATATATTTACAATATTCTCTAGCAGACATGGGGTTAACACTCTACTGACATCATACACTTATATTCTTGGAACATGGGTGCGGTTAGTGTACACTATTTTAGAAATCTCCTTACATAGCTACAAGATGGAAGGTAACACCCACTCTCATGAATATAAATGAGTAAGAAATACACATGTCTGGGTCTGTCTTTGGGAAGACCAGGGGAAGACCAGGAGGTCTGTCTTTGGGAACACCAGGGTGGGTGGTCCAGGCAGATGGACATCCATGGACGTCGTAACCAGCCCAAGTCCACCAACCAGATGACAAGCATGAACCAAGCTGTAACTACAAGATATCCAGATGATTTAACTTCTCTGAAGATGTAAGCTATTGACAATTGACTGATATTTGTGTTATTTTGGACATTTTCCCTGTTCCTGTGTTTTCCTTCAAGATATTAATAAACCTCTACACTGATTTATAACAAGCTGACTTCTTCCTATCGTGGATAAGGCCAGGTACGGATATTTAACAGTGGACACAAGTCTCACCGGCAAATACAAGATATTTAACAGTGGCGAGCCAGCACGGTTGGTTTTTTTCCTGTTTTTCTCGTTCCGTTCACTTGCAATTAAGGGGGAAGAGAGGAGTATTTTGCAAGTTGTATGAATTGCAAGATTCAGGAAGACTTCGAAAAAGAACTTATATTGGTGAGATACAGATGACTGTTGTACGTGTTATATGATACGGAAGCCTGTGTGAGGAAAGCCTGTGAGGAAACACAGAAGGACCACAAGTGCCAGACGTACTGAGACGTTCTGATGACAGGGACCAGCTGTTCCAAGGACAAGCTAAAGGTGAAGCTTTCTACAGTGGTGAGTAAAGATTTTACTTTTAAAGTATGGAAAAATTAGAGTCATTGTCTAAAAAGTGTAACTGTGAGTATAAAGTTTTGCCTAGTGACAGTATAGAGAGTATATGGCAAGATTTGTATACACAATGTGAGCAGGCAAATTCTAAGATTGAAAATAGAATTTGTTCTACAAAAGAGAAGCAGGTATTTAGGAATATTGCTTCTTTGGTAAAGATTTTTAATGACGTGGTAACAGAGAAGAAATTAAGTAATAGTATGCATAAATCTGTTCAGACAGATAATGAGAAATCTCAACATGTTGATAAAGAGCACCACGTGGCATTAATGGCCATAGATGGTGAGGAACAAATGATACAAGAAACTAAATTGAAATTAAAATCTCAGGAATATTTGATCAATCTGAGTAAAGCCATTCCCACATATGATGTAAAGATCCATGTGTGTAGAAACTCAGAAATTTTTGAAAGCCATGCAGAGAAATTTGATCTAAATATTGAACAGAGAAATAAACTGTTTAAATTATGGCTTCCTATTGATTTTACAGAACGTTTGTCTGCAAAAATGTCTTATGATAACGAGTCAAATGATTGGTTAAAAGACAGTGATGTGGAGAGATTAAAGAAACTAATCTGGTGCACTAGAGGTGACAGCATGCCAACATCTGACATACTGAATGAGATAAAGATTGGCAGAAAAGAATGTACATTTGCATTCATGTCTAAATTTGAGAGAACATACAAAACTGTCATTCCAAAGGCGAACTCTTCATCTATGGTGAAAAGTTTTGTTAAAAAGTTCAAATTCTTGGATGCAGTCACCCTTGCCAGTGCGTCAGATAAGAAGACTTTATTTGAAGCTGCTAGTTTATTGGACATGGCCAGAAGACATCAGAAACATATGTCAAATGTAAATCGAGTATGTCCAAAGCAAAAAGCAAAGCCTATTAAGAGACATCTGTCAAATCATGTTAAAGTGTCCCCTATTTATAGGAGGGAAAGTGACAAAATCTATGAGAAACGTAGGAAATTACATGTTGCATATAAACCATATGCCATGCAAGAAAATCCACAAATTGAAATTCCATTATTAACTGAAATTAAAGAATTGCAGCCAGCCAAATCTATTGAGTATCTGCAAAAGAATGTATCTGGGAATGTACCAGTTGTCTCCAAAATGTCAGATCTTCCCAGTAACCAAGAGGAATTTGAGCTACCTAATATTTTTAGGAAAAGGGCAAGCTTGGCATTCTCTAATGACCTGGTGGAGTTATTGTGGGATGTGATTGACAGGAAGGTCAGGGGTCGAGTTTAAAAGTATCTCTGAAGGAATGACTGTCTATTGAGTATTTACTTATGTACTATCTGGCTATGTAAAGAGAAATCCCTTTTACATGAGGAGAAGTCCAATGATCAGGTATAACCCACATGATTATGTGATAATGTTTGTAAAATAATCCTAATTATGCTATTGTGAATAATACTATGGATCATATTATTATATATATACACACACATATAGGAGGAGAGCCTGATGTGTGGTGACAGATTTTTGTCATAGTCCACTCTCTGGATGCAGAGAGAGGAGGAACATGTTATGTACATTATATGAATATGATCAAATAGTACTAGGGATCCATAAAGTTATTAAATTTTCCATTGGTTAAAATCATTATTGTATTAATTTGGTTTTTGCTAAAGTTTATCTATTTTTTCTCATCAGATATAGATATATGGAAAAATGGATCAGTTCAATCAGTGATGTCCATTCATTCATCATTCTTTCCTTATAGCCAAAAGAATACATGGAGTGTCTAACTATTAATGAGTAAACTAATTTCACATGGTGTAACTAATAACAATGCATGATAAAGTGATAGAAGTTCTAACTTACCTCAAGCATGTTTTTCAATAGTTTCATGTAAAGTCCATGTTTTTAGGATTTTCAAGTTATAATCCATTATGTATGAAGGCATGCAACTAGGCATGGAGCTCTTACTTACTGTGAGAATAAGTGTTCGTTCATGTGGTCAGTTGATTGACAGCAACACATTGTGACCTGTGACCCTGATGGGCTGGTCAGTATAAGTGTTATGTGTGTTATGTGTCCACTGGTGTATACAACAGATCTGTGACATCACAAATAGGCCTAAGAAAATCAGGATGCATCCAACAAGGAAAAAAGGAAAATATATCCAACAAAGAGACGTCTATTTTCTTTCTATTTTCTATTTCTTTCTATTTTCTATTTCTATTTTCTTTTTCTATTTCTTTCTATTTTTTATCTTATATGATCCTCTATATTAAATTGGGAAATTAGCAAATATATGTGAAATCCATTGAAAGGAACCTCATATGTTTATACCTACAGGAAAACCAAGTGTTTAAGTCACATGAGCTGAGAGAAAAGGTGACAGCTGCACTACAAAGCAAAGTTATTTTAGGTGAACATTCTGTAGGAAAAAGTAGCTTTTGAGAAGATACAGATAATCTTCAATATATTTGTTCAAACCTGACAAATAATAAAGGTTTATTGGGGTAATTGGATCATGGGATAATAAATATATTAGTTATGGTGGAAAATCTAGTTAGCTATAGCCAGTATTGTATTATTGTTTTATTGTATTATTATTGATTATGTATTCTTACATGTATGCACACACTTGCATACACTTACACACATCAACATCTACAAACATTGGGAAAACAAACATTGGGAAAACAAACATTGGGAAAACATAAGTGTCTTATATGCAAATAAGATAAGCTAATCATCTTCATGAAAGGAGAAGTATAATATCATCAAAGGATATGGGATAAATGTATTGAATATCAATATTTTATAAGTCAAATATAAATATTGATACAATATAAAGAGAAGTATGATATATAAATGAGTGGTATGGTACACTGTGATATTATAGTTTAGTTAATTGCCTAGTTTGGCTTAGTTATTAGGGAAAGAAAACTTTTCTTCAATCAAGTCCAAGATTATGAGAAAGTTTGATATCAAATGTTAATAAAAAGACTTTGACAGTTACAAGAAGAAGATGTGCGGGAAAAGACAAAATCTGAAGGTATGATGCTATATGCTTAAGCTTATGCCAAGGACTGTGTTTAAAAATTATTACTGGAGGTTGGAACCTTTGATCAGCTGATGATTGGACAGATATAAAGACGTCCTCATCAATGTTTGGTGGAATCCTCTCTATTTCAAGACTTTAAGTTGTTTGATGAGCAAAAGGGTTGTGAATGATAAAACCCGAACACAGATATTGTGTATCCATGAGACTGAGATTCCAGGACTGAACCTTACTGACAGGCAGCAGGGATGATGTCAGAATTCACACTTGCCTTGCTTTTGCAGTATTGCTCCAGAAGTGTCACATTGTTGTTCTACAGTGACAGGTGGTCAAGGTAATTACCAAAGGAAACTCCTCTACAGTCTATGTCTTGGTGAAGTGAAACATATGGACTTTGTTGTTATATCAATATCTTCATAATATGAACTTTAATGGACAATGTTATAATATCTGCACAACACGGAGGAAATCTAAAGGACTTTAAGTCAAGAACTACATTTGTGGTAATAAGCCTTCTATTATGATGGAAGAAGAGATGACCAGAAGACCAGACGATGAAAGAAGAGCCTTCATCAGGTGTAGGTTAGATAGTGGATCAAATTGTTTCCATCTTTGATCACAGTTTACCATAACATAACATAACATAACATTTATTAATGACAAAATGTATCGCAAATTGATGAAATTATTGTTATATGGACAATTAATGAAAATTAAGTTCCAGTATTCAGCAAAGAAGAAAGAAGATATAATCTAATTGTATGAATATTGTCGTATGGTATATCTTGAGAGTTCAAACAGATATTTCACTCTCAAAAGGGGGAAATGTTAAATATTATATATTTACAATATTCTCTAGCAGACATGGGGTTAACACTCTACTGACATCATACACTTATATTCTTGGAACATGGGTGCGGTTAGTGTACACTATTTTAGAAATCTCCTTACATAGCTACAAGATGGAAGGTAACACCCACTCTCATGAATATAAATGAGTAAGAAATACACATGTCTGGGTCTGTCTTTGGGAAGACCAGGGGAAGACCAGGAGGTCTGTCTTTGGGAACACCAGGGTGGGTGGTCCAGGCAGATGGACATCCATGGACGTCGTAACCAGCCCAAGTCCACCAACCAGATGACAAGCATGAACCAAGCTGTAACTACAAGATATCCAGATGATTTAACTTCTCTGAAGATGTAAGCTATTGACAATTGACTGATATTTGTGTTATTTTGGACATTTTCCCTGTTCCTGTGTTTTCCTTCAAGATATTAATAAACCTCTACACTGATTTATAACAAGCTGACTTCTTCCTATCGTGGATAAGGCCAGGTACGGATATTTAACAGTGGACACAAGTCTCACCGGCAAATACAAGATATTTAACAGCAACGATGCTCAATTGGTACCAAGGGGCCCAAAGAGTGCCAAGAAAATATTCCCCACACCATGACACCACCACCACCAGCCTGAACCGTTGATACAAGGCAGGATGGATCCATGCTTTCATGTTGTTGACGCCAAATTCTGACCCTACCATCCGAATGTCGCAGCAGAATTCGAGACTCATCAGACCAGGCAACGTTTTTCCAATCTTCAATTGTCCAATTTCGATGAGCTTGTGCAAATTGTAGCCTCAGTTTCCTGTTCTTAGCTGAAAGGAGTGGCACCCGGTGTGGTCTTCTGCTGCTGTAGCCCATCTGCCTCAAAGTTCGACATACTGTGCGTTCAGAGATGCTCTTCTGGCTACCTTGGTTGTAACGGGTGGCTATTTGAGTCACTGTTGCCTTTCTATCAGCTCGAACCAGTCTGGCCATTCTCCTCTGACCTCTGGCGTCAACAACGCATTTCTGCCCACAGAACTGCCGCTCACTGGATGTTTTTTCTTTTTCGGACCATTCTCTGTAAACCCTAGAGATGGTTGTGCGTGAAAATCCCAGTAGATCAGCAGTTTCTGAAATACTCAGACCAGCCCTTCTGGCACCAACAACCATGCCATGTTCAAAGGCACTCAAATCACCTTTCTTCCCCATACTGATGCTCGGTTTGAACTGCAGGAGATTGTCTTGACCATGTCTACATGCCTAAATGCACTGAGTTGCCGCCATGTGATTGGCTGATTAGAAATTAAGTGTTAACGAGCAGTTGGACAGGTGTACCTAATAAAGTGGCCGGTGAGTGTACACTTCATAGTCATGTGATATACAGTCCATGGTCATGTGATGGACAAACAGGTGCACAGCCCGTTACTAGGGAGATGTCTGATTACTGTGCTGTGACTATAAGGAGCTGTGCATCTGTGTGTCCATCACATGACCATGGACTGTATATCACATGACCATGGACTGTATATCACATGATCATGGACTGTATATCACATGACCATGGACTGTATATCACATGACCATGGACTGTATATCACATGACCATGGACTGTATATCACATGACCATGGACTGTATATCACATGATCATGGACTGTATATCACATGACCATGGACTGTATATCACATGACCATGGACTGTATATCACATGATCATGGACTGTATATCACATGACCATGGACTGTATATCACATGACCATGGACTGTATATCACATGATCATGGACTTTATATCACATGACCATGGACTGTATAACATGTGACCATGGGCTCATTTTTTTATCCAATAAAAGTAAGCAGAATGAATGACAGCAAGCAGAGATCTAGAAAACTGTAAGGAATTGATACAGAAAGTATATTGGAAAATTGTACTTTTTATTATACAAACAATAACATTTCTCTCTCAATATTGATCTGAAATTGGTCAACCTCTTTAAATTGGCATGTGATATGCCAATAAATATTCCAATTGGCTACTAGCCCTGGAATTTATGAGCAGAGATTTCCCACCACCTCTCAAAACAGTAATGGGCTGACTATTATGTGTGTACTTATACACAGTCGCCTGTCAATCACTTACCCAGGTAGCAAGGGAAGGCTCAGCGTTTAGCTTGTGTATACAGACAGACTCATGGATACAGCTATTAGCAAAACAACAATTCTGTTGTGCCCTTTTGGCTACTAGAAATACTCACCTGTAGTTACAATATGCTACCCATACACAAGACAGTATTTAAGTTGGCAGATCAAGATTAAGAATAGCAGTCACATTGTTCTGGGAATTTCCATGCTTGAAAAAAAAATATTTCACATGCAAACAGTTTTTATGAATTTCCTGAAATTGAGTCTTGTAGAATGCTATAAGCAGCTAGAGATCAGGCTGCAAAGTGAGTGAGCACGATTACACACAAAGCTTTTTAATTCAGGTTTATCAGCGCACACAACACCCCCTGCTGGCTATCACAGGTAATGTCTTCAGGAGGAATAGCAGTATTGGTAATAGCACTGTTATATTAAAAGGTGTTGTCCCAAAAAACTTTCTTGCCAGGTCACATGTGTGCCCGCTGTATTTACACTCGTAACAAATAATTGCAGGTAAAGTTTCCAGTGCTGACTTGTCCCGGCACTTGGCGTTCCTCCAGATCTACACAGGTTCCACTACACAGGTCATGAAGAATTTTTTAACAATTCTAAGAAACTTAATAGAAACCCCTTTATTAGTATTTGGCATATACATTATTGATTCCCAGGGATGTAACGTTAAGCTGTTGGACTGGGGTTAAATCTATGACAATGCCCCCCCCCCCCCCACACACACACACCTACCATGTGCAGCTTATATAACTAGTGTTTTCTCAAGTGGCAGAGGGGCTGTTACACCCCCACATATGTAAGGGCCTAGCTGCAGACCCTACCTTTGCATTTCTTATAGGTAACCGTGGAGACATTTTATACTTCCTTTCTTTAACAAATCAATCTACTAAAATCTTACCATGATCTACCAGTTTTTAAAATCCATATATTCCACATCTAACTCCCCAACCCCAGTATAAAAACTCCCTATTTATGCCAAGATCACAAAGTGACCTATAGCATCTTGTATGGCATTTTGGCATCGGCTAGCACCACAATCACTAAAACCGCCAAGTCAGTCTATCAGAAACATTACTTAAGATTCTCCATCAAACCAGCATGGTTCAATCTCAGGCCTGGTTCACATCTGCGTTCGGTATTCCGTTCAGGGAGTCCGCTTGGAGACCCTAAAAAGGAATACCAAATGCATTAAAAAGGGGTTAGCTAAGAAATCACAGAGACCTCATAGATTATAATGGGGTTTAGGCCTCTGTGTTCATGTTAGGCCTCTGTGTACATGTTAGGCCTCTGTGTTCATGTTAGGCCTCTGAGTACATGTTAGGCCTCTGTGTTCATGTTAGGCCTCTGTGTACATGTTAGGCCTCTGTGTACATGTTAGGCCTCTGTGTTCATGTTAGGCCTCTGTGTACATGTTAGGCCTCTGTGTTCATGTTAGGCCTCTGTGTACATGTTAGGCCTCTGTGTACATGTTAGGCCTCTGTGTTCATGTTAGGCCTCTGTGTACATGTTAGGCCTCTGTGTATATGTTAGGCCTCTGTGTATATGTTAGGCCTCTGTGTACATGTTAGGCCTCTGTGTACATGTTAGGCCTCTGTGTTCATGTTAGGCCTCTGTGCTGCTGTTAGGCCTCTGTGTTAATGTTAGGCCTCTGTGTATATGTTAGGCCTCTGTGTACATGTTAGGCCTCTGTGTACATGTTAGGCCTCTGTGTACATGTTAGGCCTCTGTGTTCATGTTAGACCTCTGTGTACATGTTAGGCCTCTGTGTTCATGTTAGGCCTCTGTGTACATGTTAGGCCTCTGTGTACATGTTAGGCCTCTGTGTACATGTTAGGCCTCTGTGCTCATGTTAGGCCTCTGTGTTAATGTTAGGCCTCTGTGTTCATGTTAGGCTTCTGTGTACGTTAGGCCTCTGTGTTCATGTTAGGCCTCTGTGTACATGTTAGGCCTCTGTGTACATGTTAGGCCTCTGTGTTCATGTTAGACCTCTGTGTACATGTTAGGCCTCTGTGTTCATGTTAGGCCTCTGTGTACATGTTAGGCCTCTGTGTACATGTTAGGCCTCTGTGTTCATGTTAGACCTCTGTGTACATGTTAGGCCTCTGTGTTCATGTTAGGCCTCTGTGTACATGTTAGGCCTCTGTGTACATGTTAGGCCTCTGTGTACATGTTAGGCCTCTGTGCTCATGTTAGGCCTCTGTGTTAATGTTAGGCCTCTGTGTTCATGTTAGGCTTCTGTGTACGTTAGGCCTCTGTGTTCATGTTAGGCCTCTGTGTACATGTTAGGCCTCTGTGTACATGTTAGGCCTCTGTGTTCATGTTAGGCCTCTGTGTACATGTTAGGCCTCTGTGTTCATGTTAGGCCTCTGTGTACATGTTAGGCCTCTGTGTACATGTTAGGCCTCTGTGTACATGTTAGGCCTCTGTGTACATGTTAGGCCTCTGTGTACATGTTAGGCCTCTGTGTACATGTTAGGCCTCTGTGTTCTTGGCCTCACTACCTCATCCACTGAGTAAACCCTAACTCTGTCAGAGACAACCCCTTATAAAATGTGGGTGATCTGCCGTCCGTCCTGTGTACTATTCCCTGCACTCCAAGCTAAAAGCTGAGGCCTTCCCTTTGCAGCAAAGACTACTGCCATCTATGGCTGCCATTCACATGAATGACCATCTACCATACGTAATACAGTGCTGTTTGGAATTCACTGAAATGGGAGCCACTCATACTGAGTAACTCTGTTATGGCCCACACAAGGATCCTGAGCGGGTTACTCTCTTCCCCCCATCTTGTCCATATGTTCTAAGGCGCACGAATAAGGGGACTATATCAATGTATAACCACCACTAAAGCCTGACTCACACTCAATGTGAATGTACTTGTATCAGCGTGAACCACACTGACCTCTAGTGTTCCTCTTCGGTAGTTGTCTAAAGCTTTGCTCCTGAATCTGCCAAGATTTAATTATAGAAAAGAGACCCAAAATAACAGAATAGAATAATAAGAAAAATACGGACATATGCACTTTAAAGTAAAACTATATTACTTATAGAATCTTATAGTAGCAAAATGTCAATTATCAAATCATCTGATCAAAGTGACCAATGGCAACAAGCCTCCTAAACTATTATATTTTTGTATATATTCAATGAAAATGATGTGACAGCTGAATTTATAATTTTTTTTGTATTGGTGATACATGTAGATATAATGTTAGGTACTGAATACTATAGTTATAGGTGTAATGTTCATTTAAATCAATCATCGATATAATAAAATATTGTATTTTTAATGAATAAATGAAATAATCCTGAGCCCAGGCTGTGCCAAGTAAAGGCAGTTCTGTTTCTCAAACCAAATTAATACAGATAGGAGATTTTTGGCAAAATACTGCCCTCTGCTGTTTAATGTGGGGACTACGTATTTATATTCATTCATTTGGAAAATGGCACTAAACTGTAGTTCTCACTATCATCAGTCTATCTAAAGTAGTCAAAAACAGAAGCAGCACCAAAATAGAAAATCGAGGGTGCAAGTCTGTATAAAATGACGAGATAGTGAACTTGAGTATGTTGAAAAAACTGAAATAGTGAAAATAGTCCTCTTTTATTCATCACCCACGTTACAAGCAACATCTCACCTCACCAGGTAACTATGGCTATATTCGCAGCATACAATAACCATAAAGTACAACACAGGTATATGTACATAGTGATATAATTTCTTATCTGTCACTATCTATATATCAATCTATTTTACATCCGTCTATTGCATATCAAAGTAAAAGTGTTTCCCCCACATCCCTATTGAAAGGCTCTTATAAGCTACTTTTGGGTAGTGTACCTCTTGGTGAGAGATCATTGACTGCTAAACCTGTCTCTACAACACAAACGTAGACATTTTGGCCAGTTGACTGATTTTGAGAGGAGGCATATCACTGGATTAAGAGAAGCAGAATAGTCTTTGTGATGAATTGTTCTCCTTCTAGCTATTAGGAGGTGCTGGGATCAGTGGCCATATGATAGAATGGACACCCATCGAACAGGCTCCGGATGTCCTAGACAGACCACCAATAGAGAGATTTGTTTGATCCACCAACAAGCATGAGCAGCTCCTACACTTTCTTTGTCCACTATCCAGACATCGTTGGCTCCTTCATCACACACCCTTGTCTATGTCTGTAACCAGGTGCTTAGCCGAAGGAAATTTGGTGTTATTGGCTCCCTTTACGTATCCTACTTTGACAGCTAGATTCCGTGGCCTTTGTTTGCGGTGGTGACGTGATCAAGAAACCTGGACTGCTGCAGTCTGGAACCATATCATCTTAAGTGACAAACTTAGGTGCTACAAGCCTAACTGCAATATCCATGGGAAATATGCCGCAGGATTCCTTATGGAACCTGTATGCCTCCATGCCCGGCCGTATCCCACCTTGTATGCAGACTAGAGGCAGCCCAGCAGGGCACTAGAGACTCCTTGCATTTGTACGGTTTTCCCAATAAACCTTTGCTTTTGCTCTAATATTATAGTTATTATAGTTGCATATATCATCACATTCACACTCAGAAAGACAGACTGAAATCCTAACATTGGGGAACACAACCTTTGTTCTCAAGAAGGGTGCAGATCCCAGTGGTCAGAACACCATCAATGAGCTATTTATCCCCTATCCTGGAGATAGGATAAATACTTTTGTGGCAAAACCCCTTTCAAGACAAAACTTTCATGTCCTGGTGCACATGCGGTGTAATGCTTTGCTAGAAAGTTGATAGTGTGCTGATTTCAGTGCTTTCCAGTTCTGTGCCCCTGGTGAAGAGTAGAGATGAGCGAACACTGTTCAGATCAGTCGATCCGAACAGCACGCTCCCATAGAAATTAATGGAAGCACCTGGCACGTACGCTTTGCCGGCGGCCGGTCACTTAACACCCCACGTGCCGGCCGCTTCCATTCATTTCTATGGGAGAGTGCTGTGAGCGTGCTGTTCGGAACGGCTGTTCCGAACAGTGTTCGCTCATCTCTAGTGAAGAGATATCGGTGCAGGTACTGTAACTCTTCAGTGTCAGAACAGTGTTTCTGACAGTCTGTGAGGAAGGCCCCTCCTGACATTAGTGTCCATAGCTCTATACTTTCAAAGGAAGGGGGGCGTTGCTCACCATTCAGCGTCATGGCTGGGCAGTAAGGAACGCCCCGTGACACTGAAGGGTGAGGAATGCCCCACTTCGTCCTTACAGTACTCGTCCATAGACTAGTACTGGGGGGCGTTCCTTACAGCATAGCGTCACAGTGCTATGGACTCTACTGTCAGGAGGGGCATTCCTCACAGACTGTCAGATACGCCCTTTTGACACTGAAGAGGTATCGGTAATGGCACCAATATCTCTTGCCCTGGAAGACATAACGGGAAAGCCGGTAGTGCGCTGAATTCAGTGCACTGTCTGCTTTCTAGCGGTGTATAAAACCGCATGTGCCTGAGGACATGAAAGATCCTCTTTAAAATAGGATAGAAATCTCAGGAAGTTTCGGCATCATGTGAGGATGGCAAAGTAGTCACTTGGGAAGCCACTACTGTAAATCACTGTGAAGCTGAGTTTAGTTCAGAAGAACCATGGTCGGGCCAAGAAATGTGACCGTCACATGGATTGTATTTACCAGACACACCTATATGAAATGGCCATTATGTAAGCAGGCAATCTGTTAGGCTCTGCCCCATATACATATACAATTTACTTCCAGGAATGATGGGAAAGAGTTAGAGGAGAATTACCAGAAGAAATTGTATACCTTGTCCTTAGAGCTACCAAAACTGAAATGTTTAATGAATACCGTATATGTTATCAAGAAAATCTAGTAATAAATTCCAACTTTTTAGACATACTGTAAGCAACTTGTGGATAATAACACAAGAACGGGTTTATTTCTTAACTATATGGAAATATGTGAGTAAGTTTAAAGTTATGGAACAAAAGGCTTTTTCTGAGTTGTAAGTTCTCAAGCTCTTATATAGACCTTTGTTATTACAACCTAAAACCTCCTTTGCTGTATCTTTAACACAATCCTTTTAAGGCATTCATTACCACTTTCCCTTTCTGAGTAAACAAACACCACAGGAGGTCTCACTTATATACAGGGGGCAAGAGTGGACAAGGGGCAGGTCCTCAAATATAGTCATTGACTAAGCAGTTCCAGTAAGGGCACCTCGCCTTGAAATTGTATAACACTATTAAGCTGCCCATATGCCTCAATGCCAATCCCATCCCCAAGTAAGACACAACTGGACAATCAAAAGACATCTTCTGCAAATAAGGAAAAATTCATACTGGAGTGATATGGCAGACAATTATTTCTCCAGACCTTCTCCTACACATATATGCTAGACTAAGCCAAGTGTGCATGTCTCCCGAATGGGAAGAAGGGAACATGCTGCTGCCAGACATCTTAGCTTATCTCTTCCAGAATATAAGGATCAAGCATGTTAAAATACAAGAGCCTGCTCCTTCTTTCTCTGACATTTAAATTGGTGGTCCATAAGACCCCCATACACATTAGATGGTGTTTGGTGCTTTGCTTTAAACTACAGGTAACTGAGATCTTGAAAATCATAGAAACTGACAAACATTAGAAAATGACTTAACATTTCATTTTCCAGAGTATAATCTTTATTTGCAGACATTGGAATAACACTATAATGTGTGCGTTTCCTTGGCCAGTAATTTGGTTGCACCCATCACTATGACCCCCAAAATATACATAATTATTCTGCCAAATCAGTGAATGTTCAGAAGAAATCTTGGAAAAAAGTGTAATACAATTCTGATTTCATAAATGTAATGACTATAATTATCTTTGCCCCACCCCTATAGGGATAACTTACAATACTAGACCAATATTTTATTTTCATGTTAAATTATACTTAAAGCGGTTGTCCAATTTCAAACCAATACTGATAGACAAATTATGTTGTCTGTACAATGAAAAGTTATACACTTTTCAATGATACTCTGTGTATAAATTCCTCTTCTTTTTTCTACATCTCTGCTTGCTGTCATTCATTCTGTTTATTGTTAGTGGATAAAACTCAGACCATGGTCATGTGATATATACGGTTCATGGTCATGTGATATACAGTCCATGGTCATGTGATATACAGTCCATGGTCATGTGATATACAGTCCATGGTCATGTGATATATACGGTCCATGGTCATGTGATATACAGTCCATGGTCATGTGATATACACACACGTGTACAACTCATTAAAGTCACAGCACAGTAATCAGACATCTGCCTGGCAAAGAGCTGTGCACCCGTGTGTCCATCACATGACCATGGACTATATATCACGTGACCATGGAGTGTATATCACATGACCAGGGACTATATATCACATGACCATGGACCGTATATCACGTGACCATGGACTGATAACTATTCACTGGAAATAAGCACAGCAAGAAGAGATCATGAAAACAGTGATACTGGAAGTACAATGGAAAATTGTACAAATTTCACTAAACAAACAATAACATTTATCTCTCATTATTAGTTTAAAACTGGACAACAGCTTAAATAATATTATTCTCATAAAACTGTTATGATAGTAGCTTTTATTAACTTGCATTCTTATATTGTGCTCTACTGTTTATAGAGAGCCTTTCACCAGCTCCAACAAGTCCAGCTCTTTATATCATTTAACCCCTTCCCAACATCTACTGTAATAGTACAGCGGTACTTACCTATGGTAGGCCACTTAGGGGCTGAACAGCCACCATATCGGTGGAGTCTTTGCTGTATTACACTGTATTATACAGCAGAGACTTAGCGCTATGCCCACGATCAGTGCCGCGACTGATTGTGGGCATTAAGACCCCTGTTGCCCTAGTCAAAGATTACCGAGGTGCCATTTTTCCGGTGACATATGGGCACCACCATTTTTGCCTGGATCAAGATCCAGGGTTGGTGTTCTGTTGCCATGACAACCAGCAGTTTTACCACCCACTTGGCTAGTATAGTATAATTTCCATCAACACTAAAAGGGCTTATATCTTTGGAACAGCTGAACAGATTTGGATAAACAAAACACCAAAATGCTCAGGGTGACAGCACCTATCATATGATGTATGTTATTGGACTTTTCAAATCTGTTGAGAGGTCTTCTTTAAAGGAATCTTACACTTTGTATATACTTTATTAACAATTTTTTCAATTTTCACTGTTTACTATGTACATATCGTTGCTATTTTTCTAAAGCCTCTGATTTATACATTTTTAAGAATTGAGACAGAAAATTTAAAGACAAATTATCAAATTGTTTCATTTATTAAAATAAAGTGTTTACTTCTAGCAAATCCTTCTAGTTTGGTGTAATACTCATCTCTGTTTGCAGATGTTTATGTGAAGTGTCTATGAAGATGCGGCTTTGTCTAGAAGAGGACTTGTGTTTGAGAGTGGGAAGATGCATCTACAAATGCCATGGACTGAGAGAGCTTGTGTATGGCTATGGCTATGTCCGTGTTATCTAAGTGTGGACAGCCACTATGAAGCAAGGGGTTAATTGGCTTTCTTAAGCTATCTAATTCCGCCCCATTGTCACGCTGAAGGCCACCATGTTTTAAATAGATACTATTGTCCCACCTAAAACCCATAAAATTGTCACTGGGGACAGATTTAACAGCCTCCGATTGAAATGGGGTGGATTTGTTTTGTCCTGGTCTTTTTAACGCTCAACAAAACCCTTTTCAAGTTGGAGAACAATGGGAGATTTAAGGAAAGACTTCCCTGGGAGGACCTTCCAAAGATGGTCTCCTCCATATGTGATACAAGGTGGTCAGCAGCTGAATTTCTCGTCCCAGGTGACAGCTACAGGGTTACAGCCCTGTAGTACAGTTGGAAGACAAGGGAGGATGTCACCTCTCTAACCCTATCTGGTCAGCTGCCCCCCTTCTGTGACCTTCTCATTGAAATGCACGCCTCTTGCATTTCAGCCTTTACATTAACAATTTGTACTATTCACACTTGACTAAGCATTCTCCTAAGATACACTGCTTCACCTCCCACGTACATGCCTTGTATTACACCACTGACATGTCTTTTTATGGCCCTGGGAGACTGTTATACAAGCACTATAAATTCCCTCATACTGGGATATAAACAAACAGTGTTATACGCTACAATACAGTATTGGTTTTACAGGGCAGACACTGCATTGGTGGGGCTATGCTGCTTACTACTACACCAGTAGGATATGCAACTATATAGCTGTTCTAGCAAAGGGTTAACATTGAAATCTGCATGGCTGAAAAGTCTTAATAATAGTAAAGAAAATCTGGTATGAACGGCGAATGACTTGCCTGAAGAATCTGAATACTACTTAGCAGTGGTCAGATTTTAAGTTACATTTCTTCTCTTACATACGGAAAGGGAAAATTAAATTGATAGCAGAGGTATGGGGACATAGACATTGTGTGTACTTCCATATAGTGCAACATTTGGATCAGTAGATACACCATGTCTTGCCATATAGTGCACTACTTGACACTGTAATTTCAGGTTATATTTCCATGGAGCAATCCCATGGATTTAGGTCCTTATACGGGGTTTTCTGACCCCACATCAATTCTTCATACTGATAATCTGTCCACAGGATAGGTCATAAATATGTGACCTGTTGTGACAGTGGCATAACTATGAATGGCAGGGCCCCAAGGTGAACATTTGACATGGGGACCCCCCATGCAACACATAAGGACACAAGCCCCGGTTCATGTGACGTCTGAGATGTCACCAAGTAGACCCGAAGCCTTACAGAGCCCAGGTGAGGTAAGTAACAGAATTTTTTATGTTCCCTCACCTCTCCTAGCCCTCCGATCATTATACTCGGGGTTCTAATAATAGCAGTGTTTGTGGGGTTTGTGGGCCCGCGGTCTCATTTACCAGCTCCTGCTCCCAGCCATCACCAGAGAAGGAAAAGCGCAGGAGCGGGGATCGGTAAGTAAATAGGTCCCGTTACCTGCTAGAGTTAATCCAGCAAGAAATGGCCTATTAAAAAAGTAAATAAACATTGGGGCCGGCTGGGCCTCCGAATGTCCCAAGCCCTGTGAAAGCCTCTACTGCTGCTACCCCTGTGTGGTGGTCTAACTAACAGACCATACACACATTAGCTGTTCTAGCAGCTTCCAGATTCAAGCAATAGGAGTGGTGCGGCAGCCCTTTCCACTATATAACAGTGAATCTGGGGAATTGTAGCGCCGCTGCTATTACTTTCCTCCTCTAGCAACTTCTTGCCTCTTAACCCCTTCCCGACATGCGCCGTAATAGTACGGCGCATGTCAGGTCTGTAACTATGGCGACCGCCCGGGAGCCGGGCGGCCGCCATAGCTGCCGGGTGTCTACTGCTTTAAGCAGTAGACAACCAGCTCTAATGCCTCCGATCGGTCCCCGGACCTATCAGAGGCATTAACCCCTCCGGCGCCAAGGTCAAAGGCGCCGGAGGCGCCATTTTCCCCGCGGCGCATGGGCGCCGCCATTTTGCCGGTGATTGCCGGCTCCTGAAGCATGCTCCAGGGCCGACGTCACGTTGGCATGACAGCCGGGAGCCTGTACAAGGCTCCCAGGCTTGTCTGCAAGCTCTTTCTTTTGCAGGCTGGTCTATGCAGCCTGCAAAAGAAAGGATGATTTTTTGCAATGCATTAGCATTGTAATTCATTGCATTAGTGATCAGACCCCCTGGGGTCCGAAATCGCCCGCTCTACACATCTATAAAAATATTTTTCCTGTACGGTAAACGCTGTAGCGGGAAAAATAGTCAAAAGTGCCAAACCGCCGTTTTTTCACTGTTTTGATTCTGATAAAAATTTGAATAAAAAGTGATCAAAGCAATAGCATTTCCCGAAAATGGTAGAACTAAAAAGTACACCCGGTCCCGCAAAAAACGACGCCCTATGCATCCCCGTACACTGATGTATAAAAAAGTTACAGCTGTCGGAATATGGCGACTTTTAGAAAAAAAATTTTTTAACACAGTTTTGGATTTTTTTTAAGGGGTCAAAATGTAAATAAAACCATATAAATTTGGTATCCCCGGAATCGTACCGAAACACAGAATACAGGGGACATGTCATTTTGGCTGCACAGTGAACGCCGTAAAACCAAAGTCCGTAAGAAAGTCGCAGAAATGCATTTTTTCTTCAAATCCACCCCATTCTGAATTTTTTCCTGCTTCCTAGTACATTGTATAGAATAATTAATGATGGCATCATGAAGAAAAATTTGTCCCGCAAAAATTAAGACCTCATATGGCTCTGGGAGCGGAGAAATAAAAAATTTATGTGGTTTAGAAGGAGGGGAGTCAAAAACGAAAAACGAAAATCAAAAAATGCCATCGGCGGGAAAGGGTTAAGGCTGCTGCCACTGCCAGTCTGTGCAGGGTTCGGATGTCGGACTGCCACATATCACCTACTGATGAATTATACTGTAGATAAGTCACCATTATGAAAAATCAGTTTGGGGCAAGAAAACCTTTTGGGCCAGGCCAGGGCTCCAAGTAGTGTAAATTCCGCGACTTTTCCTGTGGAAAAAAACACATCGTATTACAGTGATTGAAAAGTGGATGGGATTCTGGCTAATCCCATCCACATATTGCAGAAAAAATTGCAATTGCTTGTGTTTTTGTAAATTGCAACATGTCGATTATACCTCTGAAAATGCTGGTGTAAAAGAAAACTGCAGACTTTCTGTGAAAAACAATGCAGGAAAAACCATGATGTGTTGCCACTGTGGTTTTTCCCGCAGCACTTTTTGTCTGCGGCCCGCTACGTGGGGCCTTAAGCTCGACTTTCAAGAAACTTCAATTCTAGTCTTTCAAATAATTCTTAAATGGACCTGTCATCTCTCCTGGCATGTCTATTTTAGTAAATAATTGAATTCCTCATGTAATGATTCTGGAGTTTCTTAGAACTCTGTGTTCTGTACTGTTTCTTTTATTCCTACTAGAAATTTTGGAGTACATTGACAACTGGGTGTTACCATTCCTCTTGTCAAATGGTCCATTCTCCACACTGGCAACAATTATTGTCAACTTGAATTTGTTCCTAAATATCTAGGAGGAGCTTTCTAAAAGAGAATTGAGCCCATGCCCCATTATCGGAAAGTGGCAAGGGTGCCATAAAAACACCACCTGCAACAATTTTTATCGCAAGTTAAAAGTTTCAAACTCAAACTTTTTTTTCTGCTGGAAAATGGTTTAGGGGCTTGATAACTTGCTCCTTTGGTCTCCCTGTGATTTCCTGTTGCATCCCTTGACTGTATTCTGCTGGTTACCTGACTATACATAGATTTGGGTAATGCACAGCTCTGTTCTAACGTGGAAACTGTGGAAAGTTGTAAATTTTTCATAAATTACAAAAATTAAGAACTTTTTTTTTTTTTAAATGTAGATTGTGAGCCCCCACATAGAGCTCACAATGTACATTTTTTCCCCCTATCAGTATGTCTTTTTGGAATATGGGATGGAAATCCATGCAAACACGGGGAGAACATACAAACCACTGAGCCACCATGTGCCCCCTTAACTTTTATTTTCTGTTCACACTGTTTATATGTTCTTAGCAATCAGTTTTCTGTTGCCTTCTGGGTAAGGAATACCTCTTTAGTGAAAACGAGGAATTTGCTCCTATTGGAAATAAGTTCCTGTCCCTAATGAGAGATATTACCCCTTCTGTTGCCTTCTGACACTCTGTAGAATAAAAATAGAACCGGGTATGTCAGTCATGGATCTGAAGAACCTTCATGCTACATCATCTTTGTCCTGTTACTGCAGGTTGGGCCATTATTTTATTCATATCACTGAATGCTCGATTGGCCAACAGCAATTCTTCCCCACTCTCTTATTCACATGCACGCTCAGCTATGTATATGTTTCTATTGAGTCCTCGTCTATCTAGGTGGCATTATAACAGGACCTGGCCGTTTACCGCTCTATCCATCAATATCCTACCTCATTTAGTCAGAGTCCTGAGACCTCAATAGACCTAAGACAGTCGGCTGATCCCACCAAAATCTAAAATTCTCTTACATAAGTGAGGACGTTTGTAGTCTGATAATATTACCCTTTTGTATCACAATAGGTTTTTCCCCAAAAAAGGTTTTTGTGTGACATCAGACCTATCTGACATGCAAAGTGCCATCATAAAGAAAGGTTTGATAGGGCATGGTCACCCTGATATACAAAATTAAAAATAAAGTCGCATCATCGGACCTTGCGTATGGTGGATCCATCAGCAAACCAGCAAAGACAGATTTCCATTTACCATGTAGTGACTGATGTATGGTAAACCCAGATAACCCGTGCAAGAAGAAGTAACCCTGTCCAACCATGACTATGACAGATTACGCACTCGCTTTAAGACCTAGCACCCTCTTTTATCCCATGTCGTTCATTTTTAACAAAATAATTTTTTTTACCTTATTCCACTAATTCTGGCCAATCATATTTATTAATAAATTATGGATTTGAGACAAAGATTAAAACCGGGCTCTCTGTCCCATACGTGATGTGCTTGCTTTCTGTTTATAGCTTTCCTTTATTCCCGGGGCCTCTTTAGGGTTCCAATCATAGATATTATTGATGTATTTAAGAATATGTCACCAGTGCATGCTCAGTAGGGGTCCCCTGTGGATCACTAGAGAAGTGCTAGGACAACACCATACTACTTTCCCACCTTTTGACGCTTTTGATGCTACATTGTTGGCCTACTAAATCGGTTATAAAAAAAACAGGTGTAGCAGACAGAATGTAAAATAGCCCAGAATGTGGAGAGGATCAAGTATATATATATATATATATATATATATATATATATATATATATATATATATACAGTGATACCTCGGTTCTCGAACGCCTTGACTTTCGACCAAATCGGTATTCGAACAGGAAATTCGAGAAAATTTTGTCTTGGAATCCGAACAAATATTTGGAACTCGAACAGCCGAACGTCCGAGATTAGCCGAGTTGAGCCGAATGGCGTTCATTCGGCCCAGCGCCTTGCCTGCGTCATCATTGTGAGTCAGTGAGAGAGAGAGAGTACTGCACTGTACTGCAAATTACTGTACTGTACACTGAATTTAACCCTTAGACATGGGTCCAAAGAAAGCCAGAAGTGGTAATGCAGACAAAGGTAAGCGGAAAGCTGTGAGAACAACGATTGAACTCAAGAAAGAAATCATTGGCAAATATGAACAGGGCACACGTGTGTCGGATCTGTCTGCAGAGTATGGCATGCCAAAATCAACCATCTCTACCTTCCTTAAGAATAAAGCTGTTATAAAGGCTGCCAGTGTTGCCAAAGGTGTTACACTGTTAACTAAGCAAAGGCCTCAGATAATGGAGGAAATGGAGAAGCTGCTCCTTATTTTCATTAAAGAAAAAGAGTTAGCAGGTGACAGCATCAATGAAGTCGTTATTTGTGAGAAAGCACTCCAAATATTTAGTGACCTGAACACAGAAACACCTGGTACAAGTGGTGAAGGTGCTTTCACGTTTAAAGCCAGCAGAGGTTGGTTTGAGAATTTCAGACATAGAAGTGGCATACATCGCGTCACTAGGCATGGGGAGGCAGCTAGTGCAAACCAGCAGGCTGCTAATAGCTTCATAAAAGAATTTAGTGACTATGTCAAGGCAGAAGGGTTTGTTCCTGAGCAGGTCTTCAACTGCGATGAGACCGGATTATTCTGGAAAAAAATGCCAGCCAACACCTACATAACCAAAGAGGAAAAAGCACTACCAGGGCACAAGCCTATGAAAGATAGGCTTACTCTTTTGTTTTGTGCAAATGCAAGTGGTGATTGCAAGGTAAAACCCTTGCTTGTCTATCATTCTGACAATCCCCGGCCATTCAAAAGACACAATGTCATGAAGAGTAAATTGGCTGTGATGTGGCGGTCTAACACCAAAGCTTGGGTTACCCGACAATTCTTTACAGAGTGGGTGCGTGAAGTTTTTGCACCTCGAGTGAAGGAATACCTGACAGGAAAAAATTTGCCATTAAAATGTCTATTAGTGATGGACAATGCTCCTGCTCACCCCCCAGCTTTAGAAGAAGATCTAGTTGATGACTATAGCTTCATAAAAGTAAAATTCTTACCCCCCAATACAACCCCTATTCTGCAACCCATGGACCAACAGGTCATATCCAATTTTAAGAAATTGTACACAAAGGCCCTCTTCCAGAAGTGCTTTGAAGTGACAAATGACACACAGTTAACTCTGAGGGAATTTTGGAAAGAACACTTCAACATCCTGAATTGTGTAAACTTGATTGACACTGCTTGGAGTAATGTCACTCATCGCACATTGTATGCTGCATGGCGAAAACTTTGGCCCGAAAGGGACAGTGAGGCTTTAGAACCTGAGTCAGCTCCTGTCGTTGATGAAGATGTTGCTGTGGTTGATGATGTTGTGGCCATAGGAAAGACCATGGGCCTTGACATTCAACAAGATGACATCAACGAACTTGTGGAAGGTCACGCTGCTGAGTTAACCACCGAGGATCTGATGCACCTACAACAACAGCAGCAGAAGGATATGGTTGAAGAAATTTCTTCTGAAGAAGAGGAGAGAGTGGAGGATATTTCTAGTGGCCTTATTCATGAAATGTGTGCTAAATGGGCAGAAATCGCCAATTTTGTTGAACAACATCACCCTGATAAAGTGGTAGCAAATAGAGCAGTTAACATTTTTAATGACAATGTTATGTCCACTTTCCGCAAAATTTTGCAAAGGAGAAAAAAACAGCAAACCATTGACAAATTCTTCCGTAAAGAAATCAGACAAGCAACTGCAGAGCAAGATTCTGATTCTCCTCAGCAAAAGAGACAGAGAACAGAAACACCCAAAGAGCAGTTACCCTCTGTTTTTATTGAAGAGGACTTCCCATCAGAACAATAACCATCCCCCTTCCCGCCTCCCTCCACTTTCATTCCCTCCTGCCATAAAGGTTGGTACAGGTACAGTAAATGAAACACAATTTACTGTACTGTACAGTACATTTTATTTTTTTTTGTTTTAATAAATACACTTTTATTTCTTATTTCTTGTTGAGACTCATGTTTTTCTACATATTATATACAAATTAGGCCAGTAAATAGGCATTTTCTGGTTCTTGGAACGAATTAATCCAGTTTCCATTATTTCCTATGGGTTTTTTTGTTTCGGTTCTCGAACAATTTGGTTCTCGACCGACCTCCCGGAACGAATTATGTTCGAGAACCGAGGTATCACTGTATCACTTTATAATTCATTGACCATGACGGAGAATCGATCTAAGTATATAATACAACCAATAGGCACACTTTTTACGTAATTTACATTCATCTCTGGATTTCTGCAAAACTTTATCCAGAGATTTTCTGAAATTCTTCTAACACCAAACAGTGGACAATATTAGTTCCTATATTTTCCTACAAATTTTGTGAAGCAGTGGATCACAGAACTGTCCTTATTTTAGGACCCTATAAACCTTGTATTACATAACTCCCATACAACTACCAGTAGGTTTCTATTACCTAAACTGCTCGCTTTACAAGTGTAGGGAAGGGGGCATGCTAACAAAACAATTTCTAATCTGTAATCCATAATAGAATTGCCAAATTACAAATCTGCTTTTCTCACATTGACATTCAGAGCTCTGCTACATCTGGGTATAATCTTTCTCTGTAATTCTTAAATAAAAGAGATGCCGGACACCTGTAACCTCATTTTATAGATATACCTCACTTGTAATATTAGTACAAAACAGTGGAATATAGTAGTTATATGTAAGTAAGTAAATATGTTCCAATATCAAAACCAACTTTGCATCATTTCACTTGTTTTACTTTCTCATTTTTAATGTCAAACATAAAAAGGAGTCATAGAGCATGTTCACACATGGCAGATTCATTGCAGGAATTTCCGTTTAATCTGTATCCTACATGTGAATGTGGTTGCTTTTTGGAAAAATGTGCCTGAGTCTCAACAAACCCTATTCAGACAGTCACAGAAACTTCTGCAATACAAATGCCCTGTATGTGAACTGTACCCAGTATATTACTTAGAACTTCTTTTTAGTATATATTAGTATATACTATTGTTTAGTGTTATCATATATTACATGGGGTTAATGGGCCACACGTAAGATTGTAAAGTAAAGGCAAGATTTCCAAATCGTTTGATCATTTCTATGTCATGTATTATTTTTCAGAACAATATCTATCTATCTTCTATCTATCTATCTATCTATCTATCTATCTATCTATCTATCTATCTCCTATCTATCTATCTATCTATCTATCTCCTATCTATCTATCTATCTATCTATCTATCTATCTATCATCTATCTATCTATCTATCTATCTATCTATCTATCTTTCTATCTTATGTATATATATATATATATATATATATATATATATATATATAGTGCCCTACAATGATTATAGCATAAAAAATTATATAAAAAAACACATAAAATATTAGTTTGTTATAAATTTGTCATAAAAAATAAAATAAAAGAATAATATGAACAATTATGAAAAATATTTGCATTTGTGGCAGAATAAAAAAGAATCTCGGAGAACCCTCTGAGGACCGTTTGAGGGATATAATATATACAAATGTCACTTCTAAAGAATGAACAGATCAAGTATCATACAAAACATTCATATAGACTATATTACGTCCCCATTGTAAAGAGAGGTCATAATCATGTAAATAACAAGTGTTTTAGTGAATTTGCATCTCCCCTTTGTGAATCAGTTGCAACAAGTTCCTGCAGGAGAAAAGTAGAAACTTGCTGGCTCTACTATACAAGTTCTTGGAGCTGATCTTCGGCAGGTCTGGGTTTCTAACCTTTATAGTGTGACTTGCAGTTACAGATCTACATTTATACGTCAGCCCAGAGTATAACCTTGAAACAGCTCTAGTAAAGGAAGTTTTTTTCCAATGTTATTCATACAGGAAAATTCTGAATATATTTTTGAAGCTATGTTCGCTTACCTATAGATATACAGAAACAAGAATTGCAAGAAATAAAAGAAATTTAATTTGCTATCAAATTGGAAACAGCCACTTTATATCATTTCTATGTACACGGATACAAATCTCTCATTATTTACAGGCACAGTCGTAAATACACTACTATCAATACTGATAGGTAACAAAGTTTCTTCCAGAGTTTATCACCTGATAAAACTATCGCGTTCCATGCTGTAGACTATTTGGCCCAGGTTTAAGCCCAGCAGGAATTTTTGAGCCTTACGGCAATCCATCTAACCTTAGTTAGAACTTGAGATTGTCTTGAGTGGTCACTGGTCACCATCTCCAGGAGAGACTGGATGGGTGAGGTAGATGTTGGCTATGGTGATAGCTGTGGACAAAACTAAAAGCTCCTGTAGGTGGCAATGTGGGAAAAAGGGGCATCTTGTCTGTCGAATTCACAGGAGAGCAAGTATGGCAAGGCTTCCCATCTCTGACCAGTACTGGGACTACCACGTGCTTCAGTAGAGGTGGAGGAGAGCTTCTCACCTCAGGTTTGGCTCTCTTCATCTTATATCTGTGGTTCTGGAACCAAATCTTCACCTGGGTTGGGGTGAGTTGTAGAATATGTGCTAGTTGGTCCCTTTCAGGGGCTGAGAGATATCTTTGTTGGCGAAATCTCCTCTCCAGTTCTAGGGTCTGAGCTTTGGAGAAGAGGACTCTCCTTTTCTTCTTCTTCTCCTCTGATTCATGGCTGTGAGATGTCTTTTCAGTCCTCTGCATGGTATCAGCTAGGGTTGTCTCTGAGCCACTTTCATCGGAAGCTAGTAAGAGGAAAACAAAGGTATAAGTGATGACAAAAACTAAGAAAAAAGACACAAAAAATAACATTCTATTTACATTCTCCAAAAACTAGAAAGTCATTCCTAAACTCAACTCCAACACCGAGACATCCCATACACATTGAATGTAGAAGAAACTCGACTTACATAAGTAATGGTTCCTCTCATTCTCCATCCAGTCTGGGTAAGGAGAACTCCTGTTGAAACTTAAGGATGGGTCGGCTGGGATAACATTGCCATCGTATTCGGGTAAATCCAAAATTCTCCTGACGGTGAAGCTGAGCCTACTGGAAGAAGACATCTCGGTAGAGGGAATAATCCAGGAGTGGGAGAGATAAGTGGGGTATGGTGGCCTAGCCCTGGTTCCACACTTTGCTCCTTCTTCTCTCCAGTCCAGGCAAATATTAGTGTCACTTACAGAGAGGTGCTGTTTATATAAACATGCCGCCCCATGGACACACAAACATAAACTAAACGCTTTCACACCATCCCCGTCTACAGGACGCTAAGTACCAGAATGAGTCAAGTGCTTAAGACCCTAATGGGAACAGAAGCCCCCTCCTCTCACCTCCACTTATCCTCACTCCTCCCTAGAGATAACCCTTACCTCCCAATGACAACAGGAAACAAGATTCATCTTTACATATTCTGTCTGATTAGCCCGAAGTGGGAACAGATAATGGGAATTGTTACTTGTGAATAACATCCTGGGTGGCATGCAGTGACCAACATTCCCCTCCTAAAATGACCCTCCCCCCCCCTCTCCTCCTCACCCCCTTCCTTCTTCAGTGTAACTAAGGGATGCATCAAAGTGAATTACAACCACAAATTAAATAACTAAAATGATTGATTCGCTTTTATGGAGAATTCGCCATCTATTCATGACGGGTGATGGTTGGCTGATAGAAATCTTTCGTTTTGCATTATTCAGGATGTTTTCTACCCAGATTTCATTTGCATCCACCTGCCCTGTGTGAGATAGTACAAGCAATTCAGCCTTTACACTATCTCCCCAGGACCTGTTGAAAAGAGCCATGCTTCTGTCGATAAGGGACATATTTACTTTCACTCTGAATAAGAAAAGCTGTCTGAGAGGGAATAAAAATGGCCAGATTATCCTGATAAGAGGCCGTCTGTAACTTATTTTGTTCCTCTGACTACTGGTTTTATTCTTTTTACTCTCCTTTTCTCTTTCCTTTACTATAGGCTTTATACAAAGCACATCTTTTCACCCCACTTTCTATGTAAATTCGCCGAGCTGCCACATAAAATCGTTCTTCTATACATCTGGGCTAAGTTTACCTTATAGTTCCATAGATTATGTTTCTTTAAGACATATAATGTAACTCCTAAAATTTCAAGACTAGATAAATATTTAACACATTGCAACTTAACCCCTTAAACAAATCGAAATCATCCTGCCTTCATGGGGGGGAATTTATGATGGACTGCGGCATAAATAGGTCACAAACATTTGCGCAATCCGCACTTGCGTAAAAATTTGCAAGTATTTACCCCTTTGTTTTTGCAGCTCTCACAACTTTTTGAAAAGGTGGGCAAAGTTTATCAGGAGAGGACGCATTTAATAGAATTTAGGCAGAAATTGGTAAAATTATAAGTGAAAATAGATTTCGGTCTCTGGCATACTGATGCACTATATTATTTTAGGGACATTATAAATCCAGCACATCTTACTCTGAGTTTTTGAATGGGAGAAACCAGACATATATATATATATATATATATATATATATATATATATATATATATATATATACTGTATATATATATATATATATATATATATATATATGCCTCGCAGCATTCAGAGACTCCCAAAATAAAGATTTGCATTTTAGGATATAAAATTGGTCCAGTTTTCGACACATATAACATAATTTATATTATGTTATATCATATTATTCACATTATTTTTTTTATTTTTTTTATAGAAGGTTTTTTTTACATTATTCTCTGAACATGCAGAGCTAATTGATATATGTCTGGTTTTGATGACAATTTAGCAATTATTCTGTTTTTCCATTTTTGATGGCTTGAGTGTCATCCATTTTAATGCACTATTATAAAAATGGATGAATTTAATTGGTCTTTCACTTTTGACTCTAAACCCTTATTCATCAGTATGACACCCAGGACCTACGCAGATCAGCCCTTTGAAACAGTAGCGGCAGTCTATGAGTGCGGTTCACAGCTGACCCTGATACCAAGCAAAGCTGCTGTACAATGTATGTGTTTTTCATTGCGTTTTCGCAGAGCTTTCCTCCAAAGACTTTCTGTCCTTATGATACCTATAGGGAAAACAACAGCATTTCTGCAGGTATATTTGACATGCTGCAATTTTTAAAAACACTGGCTTTTTTGAAGACACTGCAGATTTTTTTTTTTCTGCAATGTGTAGATGGGATTAGCCAGGAATCCCATACACTTTGTAGGCACTGTAAAACGGAGCACTTTCGCAATGTGGGGTTTCAGTCACAAGTGGCATTCTGACCATTGGTGTTTATGGCATATCTATAGCATAATTTACAATGTGATATTGTTTAATAGGTGGAAGTCCACAATCTGGGTCTATCTATGGGACAATAACTTGTCACATTTAATGTAAAACTGGAGAAGAAGAAGGGGAAGAGCAAGTTGAATTTTGCATGGTACCTTCACCATTAATGTCTGTAGTAGGTATGGAAAAAGCTAAGTCTGCAGGACCCCAGTTCTCCCCATTGGTGGGGGTGCTAAAGGTTATACAATGAATATTGATGGCCAGAATGCCCCTTTAATTTGTCTATGCACACTGAAGCCGATACAATGGAATTAATTGAAATTGTGAGTGACCATGTGTCCATAAGCTTTATGGCAAAATTTGTTGAAAGTAGCATTATCTCAAGTCTGTAATATATCCTTTAACAGAGAATAGACACCCTTGACAAGCTCAGTACATGGTGCATAGTGTAAACTGGTTTCATCCATGTTAAACAGCAGAGCATGCTGACCTTATTTTGTGAGATACAATTCATATTTCTGATTCTTACAATTTTTGAATATTTTTTTCTAAAACCTCCCCACAAAACAAGAGTTAAAACAAACTAAAAGAAGGTAGCTCCGTTCCTATAGAAAACATACACACTTATCATCATTGTAATAGAAATTGATGAGTTCTCTCAATTAAGTTGTTAGATTTATTACCATTTACTAAATTAGCTTGTAAATTGTTTTTCTCTGTTCCCTTGACAAGAGGAGGATGTCCAACCACCTAGTCATCTACCATGAGTACCGGTAGACAATAGGAGCCCCGTGGACCAGTGTGGGAACTGATGCTGATGGGTAAGCATGAGCACTGCCTAGAGATAAAGCCAAGACAAAGGAATGCAAATCTACAGAGTTACACTGTAAAACATGGATGTATGGTAACAATGCAGAGATACAAGCCTTCTGTGTAAACAAGTTACAAGCTGGTGACCCTTACTGGAGGGAAGGTTAAGATGGACCAAAGGATGGGAGATTTTCCTCCATAATTGTAGAAGACGCCTTCATGAATCTTGCCTGGGATGGGTGATTTGCCTTGTATATAAAAGCAAGTTGATATAAAACATACAATATGGAGAAAAAGTTACGAAAACAAAACTTTATAGCCAAGGAACATTTTACCTTTTATATAAAATGGTGCCCTTCTTCAGTCCAGGTCTGTAGGGTTACTATGAGAAAATGCAAAAAAAAAAAAAATATTTGTCAAATATCAATCAGTAAAAACATCCACATCAAATTTTTTTTATAAAATGTAAATATTTTATTGACATTATATTAAAAGACATATAAATAAATACAAAATATGATGGGGAAACAAGGAAATAATATCCATAAAACACCAAATCACAACTCCAAAAGGTGGAGTAACCCAGGAATGTATAGCCAAATAAATATAGACACATACCATGGGGAAGTGAGGTAAAAAGTAGAGATGAGTGAGTAGTAATCGATCGAGTAGGTATTCGATCGAATAATACGGTATTCGAAATACTCGTACTCGATCGAGTACCACTCGCTATTCGAATGGAAAAGTTTGATGCAGAACCAGCATTGATTGGCTGAATGCTATACAGTCGGCCAATCAACGCTGGTTCTTCTCCTACCTTTAGAAGTCTTCTCCGTGCAGCTTCCCCGCGGCGTCTTCCAGCTCTGAATTCACTCTGCCAGGCATCGGGCCTGGGCAGAGCCGACTGCGCATGCCCGCGCTACAAGAAAATGGCCGCTTTGACTGTAAGCGGCCATTTTCTTGTAGTGCAGGCATGCGCAGTCGGCTCTGCCCAGGCCCAATGCCTGACAGAGTGAATTCAGAGCCGGAAGATGCCGCGGGGACGCTGCACGGAGAAGACTTCTCGGAGGATCCAGCCCGACACTCACTCATGGTAAGTGTAATTTGATCGAATGTTGCCTACCCCTGAAATGAGCATTTTCCCCCCATAGACTATAATAGGATTCGATATTCGATTCGAGTAGTCGAATATTGAGTGGCTACTTGAAACGAATATCGAATATCGAACTTGTTACTGTTCGCCCATTTCTAGTAAAAAGTCAATTAGTGTCACAGAGAATCATGTTGGAACTGATACAAAATTACTGTGCAAAAGGTAAGCAATAATACAGTATAGTTAAGTGAATAGCAACCATGTTAAGGAAGCAAGTGCAAGGATCCATGGACCCCTAAGAGTAAGTAAGCGACAACCATGTTAAAGGAAACAAGTGAACCCCCCCCCCAAGGAAAGGTGAGGACATAAAGTTATCGTATATCTGGGTTCACCACCACTACGGCCCGACATGTGTTTCATCTATACAGAATACTGAACACATTAAAAAGCAGTTAGCTAAGAAACCCACTCCATAGACTATAATGGGGTCTGTGTGTTTTCGCTTGGTGTCTGCATGAATAATATGGAGATTCATTATAGAATCATTATAGTCTATAGTCATTATAGTCTATGGGCTCCGTGTGTTTTCATTGCTCACCACTCTTTAATATGTTTGGTATTCCATTCTGGAGGTCCCCAAGCAGACTCCCCGAATGGAATACCATACTCAGATGTGAACTGGGCTTCAATCAAAGTACACCAGAAGATCCCCTGTTACTTTTTTTTTTTTTTTAATGTAGATTGTGAGCCCCACAATGTACATTTTTCCCTATCAGTATGTCTTTGGAATGGAAATCCATGCAAACACGGGGAGAACATACAAACTCCTTGCAGATGGTTTTTTGCCCTTAGTGGGATTTGAACACCAGGACTTCAGCGCTGCAAGGCTGCAGTGCTAACCACTGAGCCACCGTGTGGCCCCTTCCCCTGATACTTTTTAACTCTATGCCTTGAGTACATGGCGGACTTACTGCCTACTCAGTTATAGAATGAAAAAAATATACAAAGCAAGAATCCTGTATCTGCCATGTTCTACAGTCATATATAGGACACAATGTGAGATTATATCACAGAAAATAAATGTAAAAAAATATTATTTTACTGAAAGAGAAATAGACACTGATATGCAGATGTGGTTGGGAAATGTACAGTAAGTGAATGTAAACTTTCCTGCAATAAACATGTATCTATAGTAAGATTACTATAAGGACAGACCATACGTCCTGCCATCAATATTCTATGTTTCTACAGAAGCAAAAATCTAGAGTATTGCCCATTCCTGAATAATGTCACTTGCTTAAAGGGATCCTATCCTATCATTTAAACTGAATTAATACCGTGTAAGCGGCCATTTTCTTGTGGCCGGCAGGCATGCGCAGTTGGTTTTGCCCTAGGCCTGGAAGTTTGAAGCCAACCTCCGGAAGAAGACGTAAAGAAGACCCCCTTCCTGAAGAAGTTGGAGGCGGCGCTGGAGATTTCTCTTGGGGCATTGGGGACGCCCCCCACTGCTGTTTGAGAGCTGTGGCACACCCCCAGTGCTGCAAGAGAACTAATTTGCATACCAACGAAAACCGGGATTTCTACGGAATGGCGGCGCGGAGAAGACTTCTAAAGGTAGGAGACGAATAGCCTTTCTTAAGGCTATTCCTATGTGATAAGCAGAAAAAAATTCAGTTTAAATGATAGGATCCCTTCAAGGCGCTGCTCCCTTAGCCTGGTAACAGTTGTATTTAGGAGAATTAGTTTCTACCCTTCGTAGATCTTTGCTGTTTTTTTGTGTTTTTCCTGCATAGATTCATCAGAATTTTTTACTTTTCTGCAGTATTACAAAGTAATGTGCTGTATTTTTAATGATGGCTGATACACGAAGGCAGTCATCACTAGAACTGTCAGGCTTTTATTGGAGAAAACATACATCTCAGCATAGTGAACTTGTGGCTTGTACAGTGAGGGACAGAAAATTGTTTTTCTTATTAAAATCGAAAAGAAAAAAGCAATTGCAAAATAATCACAAGAGAAATTGTAAAAGTTGTTTCGCTGGTGCTGTACTTGTACCTGCTGCTTGTGGAGGACACTTGAAAACATAACATAAAAGCAGTGATTTGCATTTAAATGTCTTGTAGAGTTTGCTATTACCTATAAAATCCATCTCTGCTTGGTGCCCGGCCTGTAGGACTATTAAAAATGTCTTCTTCCTGTGAATGTATTAAAATTGAGGCTTGACCATATGGTTCCTGATAGCTCATGTAATCTCATAACAATGGAGATTAATAATTGTTATATTGAAGCAGAACTAAAGGTCACAATTAGAGATGAGCGAACAGTGTTCTATCGAACTCATGTTCGATCGGATATTAGGCTGTTCGGCATGTTCGAATCGAATCGAACACCGCGTGGTAAAGTGCGCCATTACTCGATTCCCCTCCCACCTTCCCTGGCGCCTTTTTTGCTCCAATAACAGCGCTGGGTAGGTGGGACAGGAACTACGACACCGGTGACGTTGAAAAAAGTAGGCAAAACCCATTGGCTGCCGAAAACATGTGACCTCTAATTTAAAAGAACAGCGACGCCCAGCTTCGCGTCATTCTGAGCTTGCAATTCACCGAGGACGGAGGTTTCCGTCCAGCTAGCTAGGGCTTAGATTCTGGGTAGGCAGGGACAGGCTAGGATAGGAAGGAGAAGACAACCAACAGCTCTTGTAAGAGCTAAATTCCAGGGAGAAGCTTGTCAGTGTAACGTGGCACTGACGGGCTCAATCGCCGCAACCCAGCTTTCCCAGGATCCTGAATGGAATACACTGTCAGTGTATTCCCGTATACCCGATATATACCCCGATACCCGTTCCAACGGTGTGCCCCCCCACCTTCACCCCAGAAATACCCTGCAAGTCCCCTAGCAATAGAATTGGGGCTATATACACCCACAATTTTTACTACTGGTATACAGTGCCATTGTCTGACTGGGAATTCAAAGAATATATTGGGAATACAAATACCCTCATTTCTTGCTACTGCCATATAGTGCCAGTTTCTGACTGGTAATTCAAAGAATATATTGGGGTTACGTGCACCCACAATTTTTACTACTGGTATACAGTGCCATTGTCTGACTGGGAATTCAAAGAATATATTGGGAATACAAATACCCTCATTTCTTGCTACTGCCATATAGTGCCAGTGTCTGACTGGGAATTCAAAGAATATATTGGGGTTACGTGCACCCACAATTTTTACTACTGGTATACAGTGCCATTGTCTGACTGGGAATTCAAAGAGTATATTGGGAATACAAATACCCTCATTTCTTGCTACTGCCATATAGTGCCAGTTTCTGACTGGGAATTCAAAGAATATATTGGGGTTACGTGCACCCACAATTTTTACTACTGGTATACAGTGCCATTGTCTGACTGGGAATTCAAAGAATATATTGGGGTTATAAATACCCTCATTTCTTGCTACTGCCATATAGTGCCAGTTTCTGACTGGGAATTCAAAGAATATATTGGGGTTACGTGCACCCACAATTTTTACTACTGGTATACAGTGCCATTGTCTGACTGGGAATTCAAAGAGTATATTGGGAATACAAATACCCTCATTTCTTGCTACTGCCATATAGTGCCAGTTTCTGACTGGGAATTCAAAGAATATATTGGGGTTACGTGCACCCACAATTTTTACTACTGGTATACAGTGCCATTGTCTGACTGGGAATTCAAAGAGTATATTGGGAATACAAATACCCTCATTTCTTGCTACTGCCATATAGTGCCAGTTTCTGACTGGGAATTCAAAGAATATATTGGGGTTACGTGCACCCACAATTTTTACTACTGGTATACAGTGCCATTGTCTGACTGGGAATTCAAAGAATATATTGGGGTTATAAATACCCTCATTTCTTGCTACTGCCATATAGTGCCAGTTTCTGACTGGGAATTCAAAGAATATATTGGGGTTACGTGCACCCACAATTTTTACTACTGGTATACAGTGCCATTGTCTGACTGGGAATTCAAAGAATATATTGGGGTTATAAATACCCTCATTTCTTGCTACTGCCATATAGTGCCAGTTTCTGACTGGTAATTCAAAGAATATATTGGGGTTACGTGCACCCACAATTTTTACTACTGGTATACAGTGCCATTGTCTGACTGGGAATTCAAAGAGTATATTGGGAATACAAATACCCTCATTTCTTGCTACTGCCATATAGTGCCAGTGTCTGACTGGGAATTCAAAGAATATATTGGGGTTACGTGCACCCACAATTTTTACTACTGGTATACAGTGCCATTGTCTGACTGGGAATTCAAAGAGTATATTGGGAATACAAATACCCTCATTTCTTGCTACTGCCATATAGTGCCAGTTTCTGACTGGGAATTCAAAGAATATATTGGGGTTACGTGCACCCACAATTTTTACTACTGGTATACAGTGCCATTGTCTGACTGGGAATTCAAAGAGTATATTGGGAATACAAATACCCTCATTTCTTGCTACTGCCATATAGTGCCAGTTTCTGACTGGGAATTCAAAGAATATATTGGGGTTACGTGCACCCACAATTTTTACTACTGGTATACAGTGCCATTGTCTGACTGGGAATTCAAAGAATATATTGGGGTTATAAATACCCTCATTTCTTGCTACTGCCATATAGTGCCAGTTTCTGACTGGGAATTCAAAGAATATATTGGGGTTATGTGCACCCACAATTTTTACTACTGGTATACAGTGCCATTGTCTGACTGGGAATTCAAAGAATATATTGGGGTTATAAATACCCTCATTTCTTGCTACTGCCATATAGTGCCAGTTTCTGACTGGTAATTCAAAGAATATATTGGGGTTACGTGCACCCACAATTTTTACTACTGGTATACAGTGCCATTGTCTGACTGGGAATTCAAAGAGTATATTGGGAATACAAATACCCTCATTTCTTGCTACTGCCATATAGTGCCAGTGTCTGACTGGGAATTCAAAGAATATATTGGGGTTACGTGCACCCACAATTTTTACTACTGGTATACAGTGCCATTGTCTGACTGGGAATTCAAAGAGTATATTGGGAATACAAATACCCTCATTTCTTGCTACTGCCATATAGTGCCAGTTTCTGACTGGGAATTCAAAGAATATATTGGGGTTACGTGCACCCACAATTTTTACTACTGGTATACAGTGCCATTGTCTGACTGGGAATTCAAAGAGTATATTGGGAATACAAATACCCTCATTTCTTGCTACTGCCATATAGTGCCAGTGTCTGACTGGGAATTCAAAGAATATATTGGGGTTACGTGCACCCACAATTTTTACTACTGGTATACAGTGCCAATTTCTAACTAGGAATTCAAAATGCGCAAGGCTCCCGGAAAGGGACGTGGACGAGGCCGTGGGCGAGGTCGGGGGAATGGTTCTGGGGAGCAAGGTAGCAGTGAAGCCACAGGGCGTCCCGTGCCTACTCCTGTGGGGCAGCAAGCATTGCGCCACTCCACAGTGCCAGGGTTGCTTGCCACATTAACTAAACTGCAGGGTACAAACCTTAGTAGGCCCGAGAACCAGGAACAGGTCTTGCAATGGCTGTCAGAGAACGCTTACAGCACATTGTCCAGCAGCCAGTCAGACTCTGCCTCCTCTCCTCCTATTACCCAACAGTCTTGTCTTCCTTCCTCCCAAAATTCCGAAGCTTTACAGAACAATAACCCAAACTGTCCCTGCTCCCCAGAGCTGTTCTCCGCTCCTTTCATTGTCCCTCAACCTGCCTCTCCACGTCACGATTCCACGAACCTAACAGAGGAGCATCTGTATCCAGATGCTCAAACACTAGAGTCTCCTCCATCTCCGTTCGATTTGGTGGTGGATGACCAGCAACCCACCCTCATCGACGATGATGTGACGCAGTTGCCGTCAGGGCATCCAGTTGACCGGCGCATTGTGCGGGAGGAGGAGATGAGACAGGAGTTGGAAGAGGAAGTGGTGGATGATGAGGACACTGACCCGACCTGGACAGGGGGGATGTCAAGCGGGGAAAGTAGTGTGGATGTTGAGGCAGGTGCAGCACCAAAAAGGGTAGCTAGAGGCAGAGGCAGAGGTCAGCAGCTTAGGCGAAGCCAGGCCACACCCGGAATCTCCCAAGATGTTCCAGTTCGTACCCAGCCCCGAAAAACTCCCACCTCGAGGGCACGTTTCTCGAAGGTGTGGAGTTTTTTCAAGGAATGCGCCGAGGACAGATATAGTGTTGTCTGCACAATTTGCCTCTCGAAATTGATTAGGGGCTCTGAGAAGAGCAACCTGTCCACCACTTCAATGCGCCGTCATTTGGAATCCAAGCACTGGAATCAGTGGCAGGCAGCAACGGCAGGACAAAGGCCGACTGCCGTTCACGCCACTGCCACTGCCTCTGCCTCTGCCTCTGCCACTGCCACTGCTGACTGTGCTGGCGATGCACTCCAGAGGACGAGCCAGGACACCACTTCATCTGCCTCCGCCACTTTGTTGACTTCTACCTCATCCTCCCCTGGTCCTGTCTTATCTCCTTCTCCTGCACCATCAAAGGCACCATCAGGCGTTTCTTTACAACAACCCACCATCTCTCAGACATTGGAGCGGCGGCAGAAATACACTGCTAACCACCCACACGCGCAAGCCTTGAACGCCAACATCGCTAAACTGCTGGCCCAGGAGATGTTGGCGTTCCGGCTTGTTGAAACTCCCGCCTTCCTGGACCTGATGGCAACTGCGGCACCTCGCTATGCCGTCCCTAGCCGTCACTACTTCTCCCGGTGTGCCGTCCCCGCCTTGCACCAGCACGTGTCACTCAACATCAGGCGGGCCCTTAGTTCCGCGCTTTGCACAAAGGTCCACTTGACCACCGACGCGTGGACAAGTGCATGCGGACAGGGACGCTACATTTCACTGACGGCACACTGGGTGAATGTAGTTGAGGCTGGGACTGCTTCCCAAACTGGCCCGGTGTACCTCGTCTCCCCGCCTAACATTCCTGGCAGGGACACGAGAAGAACACCCCCCTCCTCCTCCTCCTCCTCTACCGCCTCCTCCTCCGCCACCGCCTCCTCCTCCGCCACCGCCTCCTCCTCCGCTGTTAGATTGACCCCAGCTACGAGTTGGAAACGTTGCAGCACTGGCGTTGGTAGACGTCAGCAGGCTGTGCTGAAGCTGATCAGCTTGGGGGACAGACAGCACACTGCCTCCGAGGTGAGGGATGCCCTCCTCGATGAGACGGCAATATGGTTTGAGCCGCTGCACCTGGGCCCAGGCATGGTCGTTTGTGATAACGGCCGGAACCTGGTAGCAGCTCTGGAGCTTGCCGGACTCCAACATGTTCCATGCCTGGCCCACGTCTTCAACCTAGTGGTGCAACGTTTCCTAAAGAGCTACCCCAATGTTCCAGAGCTACTGGTGAAAGTGCGGCGCATGTGCGCCCACTTTCGCAAGTCGACAGTAGCCGCTGCTAGCTTAAAATCTCTCCAGCAACGCCTGCATGTGCCACAACACCGGCTTTTGTGCGACGTCCCCACACGCTGGAACTCAACGTTTCAGATGTTGAATAGAGTGGTTGAGCAGCAGAGACCTTTGATGGAATACCAGCTACAAAACCCTAGGGTGCCACAAAGTCAGCTGCCTCAGTTTCACATCCATGAGTGGCCATGGATGAGAGACCTTTGTGACATCCTACGGGTCTTTGAGGAGTCCACAAGGAGGGTGAGCTCTGAGGATGCGATGGTGAGCCTTACAATCCCGCTCTTGTGTGTTCTGAGAGAATCCCTGATTGACATCAGGGATAACTCAGATCACACAGAGGAGTTAGGGATAGCATCCGATCCGTCACAGCTGGAGAGTAGGTCCACACATCTGTCCGCTTCACTGCGTTTAATGGAGGAGGAGGAGGAGGAGGAGGAGGAAGAAGAGTTGTCCGATGATGTGATGGTGATACAGGAGGCTTCCGGGCAACTTCGAATCGTCCCATTGTTGCAGCGCGGATGGGTAGACATGGAGGATGAGGAGGAAATGGAGATTGAACTTTCCGGTGGGGCCAGAGGAGTCATGCCAACTAACACTGTGGCAGACATGGCTGAGTTCATGTTGGGGTGCTTTACAACCGACAAGCGTATTGTCAAAATCATGGAGGACAACCAGTACTGGATCTTTGCTATCCTTGACCCCCGGTATAAAAACAACATCTCGTCTTTTATTCCGGTAGAGGGGAGGGCCAATCGCATCAATGCTTGCCACAGGCAATTGGTGCAGAATATGATGGAGATGTTTCCAGCATGTGACGTTGGCGGCAGGGAGGGCAGTTCCTCCAGTAGGCAACCAAGTTCTCACCGGTCCACACAAACGAGGGGCACACTGTCTAAGGTCTGGGACACCTTGATGGCACCCCCTCGCCAAAGTGCCGCCACGGAGGGTCCTAGTGTCACCAGGCGTGAGAAGTATAGGCGCATGTTGCGGGAATACCTTTCCGACCACAGCCCTGTCCTCTCCGACCCCTCTGCGCCCTACACGTATTGGGTGTCGAAGTTGGACCTGTGGCTTGAACTTGCCCTATATGCCTTGGAGGTGCTGTCCTGTCCTGCCGCCAGCGTCCTATCTGAGAGGGTGTTCAGTGCAGCCGGTGGCATCATCACTGACAAGCGCACCCGTCTGTCAGCTGAGAGTGCCGACCGGCTCACTTTGATAAAAATGAACCACCACTGGGTAGAGCCGTCATTTTTGTGCCCACCTGTGTAAAGCACCCCAACATGAAACTCCATGTCTGTACTCAACCTCTCCAATTCCTCCGCATCCTCATACTCATCCACCATAAGCGTTGCACAATTCTGCTAATACTAGGCTCCCTCCACCCTGATTTCCCCCAACTCTGCTGGTTAGAGGCTCCCTCCACCATGAATTTGCCCAAACTGGGCTGTTTAGAGGCTCCCTCCACCATGAATTGGTCCAAACTGGGTTTTTTAGAGGCTCCCTCCACCATGAATTTGCCCAAACTGGGCTGTTTAGAGGCTCCCTCCACCATGAATTGGTCCAAACTGGGCTGGTTAGAGGCTCCCTCCACCATGAATTTCCCAAAACTTGGCTGTTTAGAGGCTCCCTCCACCATGAATTTGCCCAAACTGGGCTGTTTAGAGGCTCCCTCCACCATTAATTGGTCCAAACTGGGCTGGTTAGAGGCTCCCTCCACCATGAATTTGCCCAAACTGGGGTGGTTAGAGGCTCCCTCCACCATTAATTGGTCCAAACTGGGCTGGTTAGAGGCTCCCTCCACCATGAATTTCCCAAAACTTGGCTGTTTAGAGGCTCCCTCCACCATTAATTGGTCCAAACTGGGCTGGTTAGAGGCTCCCTCCACCATGAATTTGCCCAAACTGGGCTGTTTAGAGGCTCCCTCCACCATTAATTGGTCCAAACTGGGCTGGTTAGAGGCTCCCTCCACCATGAATTTGCCCAAACTGGGCTGTTTAGAGGCTCCCTCCACCATGAATTGGTCCAAACTGGGGTGGTTAGAGGCTCCCTCCACCATGAATTGGTCCAAACTGGGGTGGTTAGAGGCTCCCTCCACCATTAATTGGTCCAAACTGGGCTGGTTAGAGGCTCCCTCCACAATTAATTGGTCCAAACTGGGCTAATTAGAGGCTCCCTCCACCATGAATTGGTCCAAACTGGGTTTTTTAGAGGCTCCCTCCACCATTAATTGGTCCAAACTGGGCTGGTTAGAGGCTCCCTCCACAATTAATTGGTCCAAACTGGGCTAATTAGAGGCTCCCTCCACCATGAATTGGTCCAAACTGGGTTTTTTAGAGGCTCCCTCCACCATGAATTTGCCCAAACTGGGCTGTTTAGAGGCTCCCTCCACCATGAATTGGTCCAAACTGGGCTGGTTAGAGGCTCCCTCCACCATGAATTGGTCCAAACTGGGGTGGTTAGAGGCTCCCTCCACCATTAATTGGTCCAAACTGGGCTGGTTAGAGGCTCCCTCCACCATGAATTTCCCAAAACTTGGCTGTTTAGAGGCTCCCTCCACCATTAATTGGTCCAAACTGGGCTGGTTAGAGGCTCCCTCCACCATGAATTTGCCCAAACTGGGCTGTTTAGAGGCTCCCTCCACCATGAATTGGTCCAAACTGGGTTTTTTAGAGGCTCCCTCCACCATTAATTGGTCCAAACTGGGCTGGTTAGAGGCTCCCTCCACAATTAATTGGTCCAAACTGGGCTAATTAGAGGCTCCCTCCACCATGAATTGGTCCAAACTGGGTTTTTTAGAGGCTCCCTCCACCATGAATTTGCCCAAACTGGGCTGTTTAGAGGCTCCCTCCACCATGAATTGGTCCAAACTGGGCTGGTTAGAGGCTCCCTCCACCATAAATTGGTCCAAACTGGGGTGGTTAGAGGCTCCCTCCACCATTAATTGGTCCAAACTGGGCTGGTTAGAGGCTCCCTCCACCATTAATTGGTCCAAACTGGGCTGGTTAGAGGCTCCCTCCACCATGAATTTGCCCAAACTGGGGTGGTTAGAGGCTCCCTCCACCATTAATTGGTCCAAACTGGGCTGGTTAGAGGCTCCCTCCACAATTAATTGGTCCAAACTGGGCTAATTAGAGGCTCCCTCCACCATGAATTGGTCCAAACTGGGTTTTTTAGAGGCTCCCTCCACCATGAATTTGCCCAAACTGGGCTGTTTAGAGGCTCCCTCCACCATGAATTGGTCCAAACTGGGCTGGTTAGAGGCTCCCTCCACCATGAATTTCCCAAAACTTGGCTGTTTAGAGGCTCCCTCCACCATGAATTTGCCCAAACTGGGCTGTTTAGAGGCTCCCTCCACCATTAATTGGTCCAAACTGGGCTGGTTAGAGGCTCCCTCCACCATGAATTTGCCCAAACTGGGGTGGTTAGAGGCTCCCTCCACCATTAATTGGTCCAAACTGGGCTGGTTAGAGGCTCCCTCCACCATGAATTTCCCAAAACTTGGCTGTTTAGAGGCTCCCTCCACCATTAATTGGTCCAAACTGGGCTGGTTAGAGGCTCCCTCCACCATGAATTTGCCCAAACTGGGCTGTTTAGAGGCTCCCTCCACCATTAATTGGTCCAAACTGGGCTGGTTAGAGGCTCCCTCCACCATGAATTTGCCCAAACTGGGCTGTTTAGAGGCTCCCTCCACCATGAATTGGTCCAAACTGGGGTGGTTAGAGGCTCCCTCCACCATGAATTGGTCCAAACTGGGGTGGTTAGAGGCTCCCTCCACCATTAATTGGTCCAAACTGGGCTGGTTAGAGGCTCCCTCCACAATTAATTGGTCCAAACTGGGCTAATTAGAGGCTCCCTCCACCATGAATTGGTCCAAACTGGGTTTTTTAGAGGCTCCCTCCACCATTAATTGGTCCAAACTGGGCTGGTTAGAGGCTCCCTCCACAATTAATTGGTCCAAACTGGGCTAATTAGAGGCTCCCTCCACCATGAATTGGTCCAAACTGGGTTTTTTAGAGGCTCCCTCCACCATGAATTTGCCCAAACTGGGCTGTTTAGAGGCTCCCTCCACCATGAATTGGTCCAAACTGGGCTGGTTAGAGGCTCCCTCCACCATGAATTTCCCAAAACTTGGCTGTTTAGAGGCTCCCTCCACCATTAATTGGTCCAAACTGGGCTGGTTAGAGGCTCCCTCCACCATTAATTGGTCCAAACTGGGCTGGTTAGAGGCTCCCTCCACCATTAATTGGTCCAAACTGGGCTGGTTAGAGGCTCCCTCCACCATGAATTTCCCAAAACTTGGCTGTTTAGAGGCTCCCTCCACCATTAATTGGTCCAAACTGGGCTGGTTAGAGGCTCCCTCCACCATGAATTTGCCCAAACTGGGCTGTTTAGAGGCTCCCTCCACCATGAATTGGTCCAAACTGGGCTGGTTAGAGGCTCCCTCCACCATGAATTTCCCAAAACTTGGCTGTTTAGAGGCTCCCTCCACCATGAATTGGTCCAAACTGGGCTGGTTAGAGGCTCCCTCCACCATGAATTGGTCCAAACTGGGGTGGTTAGAGGCTCCCTCCACCATTAATTGGTCCAAACTGGGCTGGTTAGAGGCTCCCTCCACAATTAATTGGTCCAAACTGGGCTAATTAGAGGCTCCCTCCACCATGAATTGGTCCAAACTGGGTTTTTTAGAGGCTCCCTCCACCATGAATTTGCCCAAACTGGGCTGTTTAGAGGCTCCCTCCACCATGAATTGGTCCAAACTGGGCTGGTTAGAGGCTCCCTCCACCATGAATTTCCCAAAACTTGGCTGTTTAGAGGCTCCCTCCACCATTAATTGGTCCAAACTGGGCTGGTTAGAGGCTCCCTCCACCATTAATTGGTCCAAACTGGGCTGGTTAGAGGCTCCCTCCACCATTAATTGGTCCAAACTGGGCTGGTTAGAGGCTCCCTCCACCATTAATTGGTCCAAACTGGGCTGGTTAGAGGCTCCCTCCACCATTAATTGGTCCAAACTGGGCTGGTTAGAGGCTCCCTCCACCATGAATTTGCCCAAACTGGGCTGTTTAGAGGCTCCCTCCACCATGAATTGGTCCAAACTGGGCTGGTTAGAGGCTCCCTCCACCATGAATTTCCCAAAACTTGGCTGTTTAGAGGCTCCCTCCACCATTAATTGGTCCAAACTGGGCTGGTTAGAGGCTCCCTCCACCATGAATTGGTCCAAACTGGGGTTTTTAGAGGCTCCCTCCACCATGAATTGGTCCAAACTGGGGTTTTTAGAGTCTCCCTCCACCATGAATTGGTCCAAACTGGGGTTTTTAGAGTCTCCCTCCACCATGAATTGGTCCAAACTGGGGTTTTTAGAGGCTCCCTCCACCATGAATTTGCCCAAACTCTGCTGGTTAGAGGCTCAATCCACCCTGATTTTCAAAACAAATGTTGGTGCCAACCTCAACTTACTACAAGGGCCAAATTCACTGCTGGTGACAAGCTCTCCTCACTGCAAGTGCCAAATACACATGTTTCAAGGTGTTTTCCTACTGTCAGAGAGGTGGTATTGAGTGTGTAAAGTGTGTAGTTGTTAGGCTGTGATGTTGGGGTAATAGAGGGTCTTTGGTGTGTTAGATGCCCCCAGACATGCTTCCCCTGCTGTCCCAGTGTCATTCCAGAGGTGTTGGCATCATTTCCTGGGGTGTCATAGTGGACTTGGTGACCCTCCAGACACGGATTTGGGTTTCCCCCTTAACGAGTATCTGTTCCCCATAGACTATAATGGGGTTCGAAACCCGTTCGAACACACGAACATTGAGCGGCTGTTCGAATCGAATTTCGAACCTCGAACATTTTAGTGTTCGCTCATCTCTAGTCACAATTATTTTAGACTGAATAATGTTTTTTCAACTCATTTTACCAGGTTGATCATTTGGTCGGAAGGCGGAAATTAGTTATTCTAGATTGGCAGATTTTCAGTTAATCACTATAAGATCAGTTCTCTAAGGCTTCCTAAGGCCAGGTTCACACAAGGTGGTGTGCTGTGGGGTAGTTTGGGTCAAAGTTAGGAATGTTTTACAATGTGATGTGTGCTGGACACGCAGCGCCGCACCTCCCATGAGGCGACCTGAAGCGACCGCTTCAGGCAGCGCTATGCCAGGGCCTCGGGAGGGCGGCATGTCTGCAGCCCGGCACGGGAAGCGAGCGGTGTATTGGGGCGGCCCTGCTGGACGCAGTGCTGCTCCAGCGGCCGCCCCTCACACTCAGGCAGAGAGCAGGTCCTCTCCCTGCCTGCTCTCTGCCTGCGAACGCCGCTCGCTCGGCCATGCCCCCTTTCCGCTCGACCCGACCCCTTCAGCTCGACCCCGCCCCTTTCTTGCGACCCCATCCCTCAGCTCCGCCCCTCCTCCGGGGGGGGGAAGGGCGTCTTTCTGACGCCGCTTCAGGTGGCAGAAAGCCCAGGCTCACCTCTGTGGACACGTGCACTGTAGGCATTGACTCCCAGCCCATCAAAGAAGAAGACTTTTTGTATCGAAAACTTCCATTGTCGTCTCTCTGTGGGGTTATACTAGGTTCATACCTGTGCTTGGGTTTCCGGTCTTCAGGTCCGCTTGGGGACCCAAAAAATAGAAACCCAATCCACTTTAAAAGTGGTTACCCAAGGAAACCCATGGACACCATAGACTATAATAGGGTCCGTCTGGTTTCCACACGAAAAATGCGTGCAGGAGTTTTCTCTTCACATTTTTTCAATGGGGGACTGAATCCCCAAACAGGAAGCCAGCGCTGGTGTGAATCCAGCCTTAGTTTGGCCAGTTTTACACACTGCATATTGAAATCCAACATCCCAATCCTTGACTTTGGAACAAAACCAAAAAGCCAGTATGGCACACATTAGGCCAGGGCCCATAAGAGACTGCTGCTGCTCTCCATACTCTTGTAGGAGAATCTAAAGAGGACAATGCTATGTTCTTGAGTGTCATGTAGATTCTCCTTCTTGAGACTCTGTGTTCAGGAAATATTTTGATATAACTAAATAATTTGTGGCCTGTTCTTATACCATGTCCCTTTCAGTACTCAAACCCAGGTACATTTACAGTGAGCTATAGGCTCAACTGTTATCTGTGGGAGTGCTTTCTCTGCCTAAAAACCTACACTCAGTGACAAAAAAAATAATTCACCCAGATGGAAATGTCAGATTGCTGCAAATATATCACAGGCATATATGTAAATTATTACAGGGGTGGTCTGATAAGACACTGGCTATTGCAATAAGAAGGCCTTCTCTCGATGCCCTATACTAACGTTTTGGTACTTTTTTGTATCGTGTGGTGAGAGATATTTGACTACTAGACATGTCTCTACAATGCACTTGAAGATATCTTACCTAGTTGCTAGACATTGAGAGGGGATGTATTGAACAGAGAGAAGCAGGATTGTCACTTTGATGAATTGCTTTTCATCTAGGCTGTTCTGACCTAGTTGTTAGGAGTTGTTGGTAGCAGTAGCCACGTGAGAGCATGCACAGACGGTGAACTGGCTCCAGACGGTCCAAACAGACCACCATTACGGTCAGTGCACACAGTTTTTTGGCGGTGATTTTGACACTGAATCTGCCTCAAAATCAGCCTCCAAAAAAGCCTTCCAATATAGTTCTATTGGGTGGCTTTTTTTGAAGGCTGATTTTGAGGCAGATTCAGCCTCAAAATCAGCGTCGAAAAACTCTCTGTGCACTGACCCTTAGAGAGGATCATTGGATTAGTTCATAAGCATGAGCTCTTCCCCTAGGTTCCTTGTCCACCATCCAGATACAGGTGATCCCTTCTCTGCCAGGACTATTTCCAAGCACTAAGCAGAAGGAAATTATATGTCACTACATCCATCATGAGTGTCAACACTGCCATCGCTTGCAGTGGTGTGGTGAACAAGAGACCTGGACTACCACAGACTCGAGCCATATCATTTTTAACAACAAATCCAGGTTCTGTTCTGGGTCTGATGAGCTGAATACATAGGTTTTAAGCAGGAGCTGTCACAGCTCAGCTCCTGCTTTAATGCTGAGCTCCGGCATTTGTAGCCATGATGTGATGATGTCACATCGCGCCTAGAACTATGTGAGCGAGTGAGACTGCGGAGAGAGCGGCGGGGGAGCGAGGGAAGGTGAGTGTTTTTTTTGTGTTAAACATTAAGGTGGAACATAATGAAGGAGGCCCATGAAACTGGAGCAGATGAAGGGGGAGGGGGGAGAACGGCATGACACTGGGGCAGATGAAGGGGGAGAGAACAGAATGACACTGGGGCAAATGAAGGGGGGGAAGAACAGCATGACACTGGGGCAGATGAAGGGGGGGAGAACAGCATGACACTGGGGCAGATGAAGGAGGGGGAGAACGGCATGACACTGGGGCAGATGAAGGGGGGGAGAACGGCATGACACTGGGGCAGAGACGGGGGGACATGAAACTGTGTGCAGATGAAGGGGGAGAACGGCATGACACTGGGGCAGATGAAGAGGGAGAGAACAGCATGACACTGGGGCAAATGAAGGGGGGGGAAGAACAGCATGACACTGGGGCAGATGAAGAGGGAGAGAACAGCATGACACAGGGGCAAATGAAGGGGGGAAGAACAGCATGACACTGGGGCAGATGAAGGGGGGGAGAACAGCATGACACTGGGGCAGATGAAGGGGGGAGAACGGCATGACACTGGGGCAGATGAAGGGGGGAGAACGGCATGACATGGAGATATGGGTTAGAAGCGCGAGGCCCTTAAAGGGGTATTCCCATGTCCCTTACTCACCAGTCTTCGCTGCTGTAAACTCTTCTTTCTTCCTGGTTTTCTTGCGTCAATTGGTGGGCGGGGTTTCATATGCAAAGCCAGCAGCGAGACAACATCGCTTCTATGCCGCTGGCCTTGCGTGCGCGCTCCCAATGCAGCTAATAGTACACAAATAAGGTCAGTTTTATAAGTTGGTCAAACACAGCTAACTAGTTAAAAAAAACGCCTTAAAAATGCATTTTTAGAGCTAATTTTTTCAAAAAATCCTCCAGTAAGTAGGGCTCTGCCAAAGTCAATTGCCCAGGGCCCCGCAAAGCCTGGATCCGCCACTGCATACGACAGTCAAGTAATTCTAGTAGTTATATCAGGGACACAGATCAGCAATATGTGCAGGACATCCAGCAGCCACATGTTGCTTTTCATGGCAGGGCTTCCAACTAGTATTTCTTAACCAGATAATGGTCATCCACACACAGCAAGGGTTTCCCAGGAATGTCTCAGGGACCACATGTGTGTGCATGATCTATAGGCTCAGCTGCAACATACTGTACGTGGGCAAATGTGGCACAGGATACCATATGGAATCTGTATTCCAGCATGCCCAACTGTATCTCATCTTATATCTAGGCTAGAGGTGGCCCAAGAGGGTACTAGAGCCTCCTTTCAATTCTACAGTTATCCCCAATAAATTAACCCTTTCCCTCTAATCACTTACATATACTCGTATTATCATTATCTTAACATATAGAAAGCTTAATTTGATTCCAACTATTTTTTCTTGAAATGGCACTATTTTTTTTTTTATTGTATTTATCTCATAATAGAAAGTACATGGAAACCAAACACTCATTCTGTGTGTGACAGAATGGTGGCAAAAAAATAAAAAATAAAATAAAACTACAGCATATCTTGCAATAAACAAGACCTAAAAGAGCAATGTTTATGTAAAAACGAAAATAAGTTATGTCTGATATGAATGTGAGAAGTAAAAAACATAAATATAAATATAAAATATAAGTACGGTAAGTAAAAATCCATAAAACAATTAAATTGGAAACTTTGCAGCATATACACTGGGGTGGATAAATTAACAAAAATGCACCAACATTCTGGTGTAATTTGTATCAAATTTTATTTATGAGTTTTTGCTGCATTATTCATTGCTTTTCTCCTTCGCCTATGAAATCTATAGAGAAAACACTTGGTATCCTGGGGCTAAAATTAACAGGAAGCATTTTACAAAAAAACACGTGTTATAGAAATAGAAGCTTTTCTGTAGTTTTTGTTTTCTGCAATGTGTGGATGGGATCAACCAAAATTTCATTCACTTTGCTAGTACTGTAAAACACAACATTTTTTGCAGCAGCCAAAAACACACAAGGCTCCAAAAGTTTGGTGGAAAATAAGCCAATGAGTAAGTGGTGCAATGTTAAACTAGAAAGTCTTAAAGTACACCAGATTTTCAGACAACTTTGGAAAATCCAGTGCATGTCTGGTCTAACTGTGCACTGTCTAAAAGTTGGACGGTATTAATTTATTTGCTGCATATATCAATATGCCATTTTAATGAAAAAGCAAAAAGCAAAAAAGTTTTACAAAAACTTCTTAGTATTATTTATACAGAGTAGGGATGCTTACAGGGTAGTTTTACATTGCATCCAAGGTTTGGCACGCCTGCAACTCTAAGCTGCAAAAAACATAGATGGGTGAGTACTTACAGTTTTACAGCAAGAGTCACAGTCATGGCAAACCCATTAACTTACAGAGCTTTCAATGTCGCAGGGCAACATGGCGATCATTGGTCAAGCAATGTGTGTTGCGACTGAAATCATTTGTAGATCTAGCCTTATACGAGGTGGATGAAGTTGAAGAAAAAATGCAACTTATTAGTGTAATCACATAGGTCATAAGGATATATGTATATACATACACATGCACACTCTGTTTGACTGATCTTGCACGTGGCAGTTTATCTCCCCAAGAACACAATTATTGGTCATGTTGAATATCTGCTGTCTGAGGACAGATAGGAATCCCATATACACATGGTAGGCCAGTTCTGCCAAATTCACTGGGTTTTAGCAAAGTTTATCAAATGTGTATGGCTGTCTTTTAGACTCCTTTGTAAATAAAGTTATAAGAAACAGTCTATTTTCAGACTACAAGTCCAAGACACATAATTTAGGATTCATCCGGACTGGTGTTTTTTACGCTTAATGTCCCAAGCACCAACAAAGGATGCTCTTATTTCATGATGAAGCTATTCCTTAGCTGCATCCTCCCAGGTACAAATTCACGCCTGATCCTTTTTTTTTTTTAGTAGATCTTGCCTTCATTTACACCACTTTTTTTTTGGCATAAATGATGATGGCAAAAAAGTGGCTCATAATCTCCAATTGCAATTATTTTAGTCACAAGTGGTGTTAAATAGTCGCAAAACTATGTCACGTCACAAATGCGGTGTAACCACAATGATGAATCCCTCCCATAATGCTCCAGTGCTGGGAGCTGCTTTTCATCGACAAATCTCTGCATCTTCGTAGGTTCCCCATTGATGTTGAGAAGTATTCACTGTTTTCAATGGACTTTGATGGTCCTTAGTCCGGCTCTTGGTTGTCGCTAATAGAGGAGTCCTAAAGGGGTAACAGCCTGGAACCCCTTCAATTCAGTCCTAGTAGTCTATGATGTATGTATAGAAATCTGGCCCTGAAATGAAGGAGTGGATTTCAAAAGACTAGAAGACATTTGGAGTTTTGTAGTAGGGGAGGGAGCGCTCCTTACTATTGTCAGTATCTATAGTGTAACACTATTCATAATGTAAGATGAGAAGAGGGTGCGAAGAGGAGTAGGCAGGAAATTAGAAGTGAAGTGCGGTGGGGACAATATATCGACATTTCCTGTTTGACAGTGTCAATAGAGCACAGAAGATCTTGATGGTAAATTTCTATTTTGAGTCATGGATTAAGTAGTATTGAAGAACGATTCACGCCAGCGTCTAACCAAATGAACAGATGTGTATTTTTGTCATCAATGTAACCAGCAGCTGTTAATAAAATATATAGAAGGAAAAAACTATAAATGTTAGACCAAAGGGAGGCCTGAAATTTCCCCACGGTGAGACTATTAAACGATTATCTTGAACCTGCTAACAGATCTGGTAAAAGGAAATTGGTACCTTAAAAGGGTATTCCCACGTCGCATACTCACCAGTCTTCGTTTCTGTGAAATCTTCTGCCAGCAGCGGCAGAAGCGATGCTGTTATTCTGCTCCTCCGCCCCCCCCCCCCCCCCCCCCCCCCCGGAATAGCAGCATCGCTCCTGCAGCTGCTGGCTTCATGCAGGACAGAAGCATAGCGATGTTGCTGGCTTCACCTGTGCCGGCGTCTAACCCTGTATTGGCGGCCCCTTCCCCCCAAAGGGTAAACTACCCCCTCCTCCAGGCTCGCTCCCGTGCAGTTAGCCCCTCCTCCCTCCCCCCTGAGAGCAGGCTGATACATCACTTGACTTATGACCAGATAAGTCAAGGGATGTGTCCCAAAAAAATGAATAAAGTGATATAGTGGACAAACAAAGCAGTTTTGCTGAAGCAATGTATTTAGGAAAAGTCTTACATCCACATTATCAAGCAGTATCCTTGTGACGGGATCAACCGCTTTAACCAGGGCCGGCGTCTGCACCCGACTTACCTGGGCAAGGCCCACTTGACAGTGGCATAGGTTACTGGGCTTGCAGCCAACTGGAAATGGTTGGAGACCCAGAACACCATGATAGACTGCCATGGAGAGGGGACTGGCAATAGCCAGGCCTCTTTCCAATAGATGCCAGCCCAGGGGAGGTGATTAAAAATAAAAAATAAAAATACATATATTCATTTGTCCTGGGCTCAGCATCTACTCCGGAGCTCTGCCAGCTGGTGACTTAGCGTTTGCTCTCCAGGCCTACTGGTGGGATCTGTGATTAGGCCCCAGCGGTCACAGGGTCGCACAGGTGTAATGACAACATCTGGCAGAGATTCATTGTAGTTGCTAGGTGCTTGGTGGGGTGTATTACCCTTGAGATCTCAAATAAATTATGTAATTGACTTCAGCCTACATCCATAATCGTGTGCATTTTATTAATTTTTATGACATAGAGGTTTATTTTGGTGAGTGTTGGGGTTTGGTGCCCCTTTAAGACCAATTTGTAGGTTTGGTTAAAGATTAGTCAGGAGTCACTCAGAAAGCTTATTTGTTACATTTTGGACAAGGATAAAAACTTAATAAAATCACATACCGGATCTATCAAATAGATGAATACAAAGAGGAGAGAGGGCACCATAAATCCAAGATTAACTTGGCTCATAGCAGTGGTGCTGGGCACTGCCACGCAGGAAGGGTTTGGTGTTGTTACAAATAATCCTGAAGTCATAGGTAGTTTCTAGAGATGGGCGACCTTCAAAGAGTGGTTTAGTCTTGGGTTCAGATGAATTGATTCTCCTGTTCATTTTGGTCCAGACTTGTTTGGATAGAACCGGAAGTGACATTTTTATGATGTCCTTTCTGAGGCCCAATCACAAGCCACTGAGGTGACCCCGGGGCCTGGAAGAGGTCAGAAGAGGACCCAGAGAGAGTGTTGATGCCACAAGGAGGCCCAGAAGAGGTGAGTGAGTATAATCGTTTGTTAATTTTTTTACACCTTCCCTGGATCTCCACCTATTATACTTGGGGGTATGAAGAGATTTCACTTCAGTTAACAGCTGATGGACTGCCAATGTTTCATGTTCAGATGAACATGAAACATTTAGAACATTTGGGTCAAATCTGGTTTGATCTGAATGGAATTGCTCATCTCTATCTCCATTCATCTGTCCCCTACCTCTTGCCAACTACTTAATGACCATTATCAAGGTCTGAATACAAACTGCAGACATAAAGGGTTGGGGAACCATACAGTAAAGTGTGTTTGCAAACAACAGTGACGCATGGTGGATTTTCCTTGCAAGTGTGGGGCTGCATTTCAACAAATTTAGTTGTCAAGATTAATAGTATCCTCAATGCTATGAAATACAGGCAGCTACTTATCCATGATGTAATACCATCAGGGAGGTATCTGATTTGCTCCATTTTATTCTGGAGCAGAACAACAAGCCCAAACATCAATGTCACTAAGAACTATCTTCATCATAAAGAAGAACAAGGAGTCCTAGAGGTGATGATATGGCCCCCACATATCCCGGTTCTCAACATCATTCAGTCTGTCTGGGATAACATGAATACACAGAATGATTGGAGCAAGCCTACATCCTCACCCGATTTGTGCTTGGTTCTCCAAGATGTTTGAAACAACCTCCCTGCTGACTTCCTTCAAAAACTGTCTGCAAGTATATCTAGAAGAATTGACAGAAGGCAAAGGTCGCACAAAATATTGAAGGGAATTAGATTTCTCTTTTCTTCATTCAGACTGTCTAGACTGACATACCAATTGAAAACCTGCACATCCCCACTTGAAATAAAGACAGAGGACGACGATTCAAAACTCAATTTAGTGGACGGGGTAGGCAACAGCTTTATTGAATTAGAGTATTTGTTATTATGATAATTATTATCATAATAACACTTTTACCGAAAATGGTAAACAACAAGTAGGGGGTGTGGCATAATATGCCAGCCTTGAGACTCCCCACGGGCACATATAACCACTCCCCATTACACCACCATACCGCCAGCTGTGACTTTGACCAACTCCAAATCCTCTAAAAGAGAAACAAATATAAGCACCACAAACAATAAAAGCAAAAATAAAAAAGGGGAGGGAGGGCAGGAAAACGCTCAGACGAATGGCTGGAAAGAGGTAGGTTAGGCGGTAACACAGACTAATAAGCCTATGGAATCGACCAAAATAAACATAAACAACTAAAAGGGGGGGGGGGTAAAGGAGAGAGAGCTATAATAAATAGCCTTCCATTTAAACAAACAACCACCCTGGGGGAAATTAACCCCCCTACATAAATGGCCTGCTCCCCACCAATACAGGCTTATGGCAGAGAGGGGATGCAAAGGGAAAAGTGGCCATACCTAACTGCTATACAGTCGGGAACACTATCCCTAAGCGCATCGGCGTTCACCCAATTTGTATTTTGCTAATTGACAAAAGTAAACTAATAACATTTTTATTTCTTAAACTTCTTCCAACGATCTTACCATTCTTCCTTTTGAATTGACATCATTGTTTTTTGTTATTTTACCTTATTCTTCATTTTATATTTTGGAAAATGGTTGAATAAAGTTTTTTAATGTACAAAACATAAAGGATTTCTATCATTTATAGGTCATTGTGCCATTACAAAGTGCTTCCGTTAAAACTTGTCAAGCACTTATATCTGCCGGGCAGCTGAAATATCGCTGTGGAGTTGTTTGGAACATTTCCTGATACTATCGCTCATTTCTCTCTGTGTTTTGTGCAGTCTTTGTGCTGCGCATGAGACACAAATGTGCCATTGTCTTAAAATTGACACCTGGAGGTCTATTTATCTGTTCCCCCGGATACAGAACTTCAACAAGTCTGGAGACCGAGACTGCCCTCAATTTATCAGACAAAGCAATTTCACAGAAAAGAATACATCTGCATTTTACAATATTCTCTCTAAGGAAGACATTGATAAATGCGTATTATAAGGGGTTGCATTAGAATGCTAAGACAAAATGGAGAACATGGAACATAAATGGTATAATCTGGTGGATTATATTATAATAACATGTATAAGATGATGCTAATATGTAATAACAGAGTGAAAAGTAATATATTTTTCCAAGTCAAACAGATAAATTATAGTGGTACAGAGAACATATCATCAATATAACAGTATTATTATTATTATTATTATTATTATTTATAGTTGTTGTTCTCCCAATGGATTAAATCAGCTTCCATATGAAGTTTGTGCCATCTGATGTGTAAAGGAAATTCCAAGTATTGAGAGGTGTTGCGAATTTAAACAAAGCCTGTCCAGCAATTCTTACTTGGTTCTACAAGTACCATGAAGTTTAATTCTTATAATTTCTAAATTTCTTGATTATATCCTCTATTACTGACATGGGCATTTTGAGCCCTGGCCCAAAGATTTGATGCATATTTATTTATTTCATGTTTTTGCTGCTAATAAAAAATTGCAACAAAACTTTGTACAATAAAAGCCGGCAGGAAGATCAACAAAGTGTCGTCTACTGTCTGTATGTAAGGGGTCTGAATTATTTCATAAAGGGGGTTTGGTATTGATCTGTATATAGAGGGTCAAGTTTGGGTTGCTGTATTTATTTGGGGGGCCTAGTTGGTAACTGTTCTGGGGTCTGTATTTGTTAGGAGGTCTGTAATATTTAGGTGGTCTGGGTTCTGTTTTTGTCTAGGTTGTCTGTATTTATTCTGAGATTTGGTCTGGGGTCTGCATTTATTTTGGTGGTATATCTGAACTTATTTGTTTTGCTTGTGAAGGCTGAAAATGGCAGCAGTAGAGGGATTAAAGATGTGTTGTCAGCAAACTCTACAGCTATTGGGGGAAGTAATTATGGTGGTCTGGGCTATACAAAAGATAATGACAGAAAAGATGCCTCCTCGGAGTCACTGGATTTATAGAGATGCCCCCTCTCTACACAGTCTGACAGCAATAGCCACTTAATATAAAGAATAGCAATGTCCAGTTGTCAATGCTAGAACAGAAAGGTAGTGATGTGTTTTGACACCCTGTGATATGCCATTAGTGAAGAAGGGGAGGGAAGATGAAGTTTTGGGAACAGTTCATGGTCTATGGTCTACTTAATCTGCCAATGGCTCCAGCTAATCCATCACACAATTTCCGCACAGCCCTTCTAGAATACCAGTTGCTACTGTCTGCCCAGCGCCGCACCGCACCACCTATGCTGATACACAGACGTCTTACTGCTGGGAGAAGAGGAGACGGCGGCAGCAGGAGCAGCGCGAGGTTGGTAAGTATAACAACTTTTCTTTTGTTTTTTTTATAATAGGCCACTACCTGCTGGAGTATCCCCAGCAGGTAGCAGCCTATTTGCATGCCTCCTTGGGCCTGTTTACTGCCACCCCCACTTCCCCTTGTGCTATAGGCCGCGGAGGGAGGTAGTGAATAGGACTGGGCCAGGCTGCGATCCCACTACCACTATTATTATACTCAGGGGGTTTTTCAGACCCCTGAGTATAATTGGAGCCCCAGGAGAGGTGAGAGAACATAATAAACAATGTTACTCACCTCTCCAGGATCCAATGTTAATCCTAGCAGGCTTCGGGCCTATATGGTAATGTGCCAGATGTCACATGGTCTGGGATATTACCATATAGGCCCAAAGCCTGTGCTAGTAGTAATAGGCTGTTACTGTTACAGGCTGTTTGGACCTAAATGGTAGACCCCTGAGTATAGCAATAGTTCATGGGTGTGCAACTGTGGGGCATAATAGAGCTTGAAGGGTCCACTGTGGTCCCTGTAACCTCTATTATGCCCCACAGTCTATTGTGCCACTATGGGGCATGATATAGGCTGCAGGGGGCCACTGTGGGATATATATATACACACACTTATATAGGAGTTGAGTGCGTGGAGAAGTGAGGAGTCAAAGATGTCTGTGTTTCAAACTTTACAGAGTCAAGTCACAGCTGGAAGAAGTGGTCATGGCGGTCCAAAGGGAAGAGACGGGAAATGTGGGAAGATGTCTCCTGTGAGTATTACTGCACAAAATATTGCTGCTTTGTATTTATTGTAATGTTACCGCTAGCACCCCCAACCCCCTGCTGTCTGAGGCAGACGATCAAAAGATGAACAACATTCCCCCCCTGGACTCAATGCAGGGGGGAGGGTGTCTTTTGATCGTCCACCTCAGGCGGCAGAGAGGCTAGGTTCACCACTGTGTCTGCCATACTATTCTCCAGTTCCATACTCCTTAGTCTTGAGGTATGTGGCATTTATCAGAATATTCAGTTTATATTGTGTACTAAAGACCCCCATGATTGAACTATCATCAAGAATATAATGGCCATCATTTCCATTTTATACAGGTTACCTACCAGTTTCTTCTCTTTAGCGTCCTGTGGAGAGCGGATGCTTGAGAAAATGTCAGACAAAGCTCATCGGTCCCTGCCACAATTTATATAGGATTCCCTGGCACTAGAATAGTCAAGAATATGCTGGAGTTAAAAACTTCTTTGTACACTATGTGGTAAAGTATATGGAAAATCCTCCTAAACGTTGCGTGCAGGTGTTTCATCCAAATCAAATGTAAATCTATATAGAGAAAGTAAAATAAATAGAGCACATTTCCATAAAAAAAAAAAATCTCTATTCTGTTCAATTAAAATATACTTGATATGAAATATTATAAATAAAAGTAAATGTAGTTGTAAAAATAAAATCTACACAAGCAAAGTTATTCCCCATACATATTCCCATACATAATGTCCCCTCAGGAAGTTATAGTGAAGTGGCCATGTTATTTTCAGAGCTCTTCTTTGTAGGTGTTCTGTGGTTGGTTTTATGATAGGATTTACTGTAGGCATAACTGATATAGTCTAACTGAGGCTGGCTCTATTATAGGGCAGTTTGGCTGGAGCTGTTAGGACGGCATGGAGACTATCATTGAGCAGTTACAATAGGTAGTATAGCTGGCTCATTTAATGGGACCCATGTGGCTTGTTCTGTGATAGAGGTATTTCAGCACAGTGGCTTGGTGGTTAATACTTTGCGGTGCTGAAGTCCAAGGTTCAAACCCAACATTTGCATGGAGTTTGCATGTTCCACAGTGTTTGTGCGGGCTTCTTCCACGTGTCAAAAATTGGCTTTGATTAATTGAATTCTTAAATTGACTGATTAATACAACACCTAAAGCTAATATGCAGAGATATAAAACAAGTAACCATGGGGCCATTTTAATTTTAGAATACGATAATGATATCATAATACAGGTATAATACACACAGTGATGTCACAATACATGGCTAATGATAACAGTGATATCAATGCAGATATAATAAAAGTACAGACATAATAAACACAGTGATGTCACAAAACAGGTCTAATGCAAAAAGTGATGTCACAGTACAGGGCTAATATACACAGAGATGTCGCAGTACGTGGATAATACACACAGTGATGTCACAGTACAGGGATAATACACACAGTGATGTCACAGTACAGACATAATAAACACAGTGATGTCACAGTACAGGGATAATACACACAGTGATGTCACAGTACAGGGATAATACACACAGTGATGTCACAGTACAGGGATAATAAACACAGTGATGTCACAGTACAGGGATAATACACACAGTGATGTCACAGTACAGGGATAATACACACAGTGATGTCACAGTACATGGATAATACACACAGTGATGTCACAGTACAGTATAATACACACAGTGATGTCACAGTACAGGGATAATACACACAGCGATGTCATAGTACAGGGATAATACACACAGTGATATCATAGTAAAGGGCTAATGTACACAGTGATGTCACAGTACAGGGATAATACACACAGTGACGTCACAGTACAGGGATAATGAACACAGTGATGTCACAGTACAGGGATAATACACACAGTGACGTCACAGTACAGGGATAATACACACAGTGATGTCACAGTACAGGGATAATACACACAGTGACGTCACAGTACAGGGATAATACACACAGTGACGTCACAGTACAGGGATAATACACACAGTGATGTCACAGTACAGGGATAATACACACAGTGATGTCACAGAACAGGGATAATACACACAGTGATGTCACAGTACAGGGATAATACACACAGTGATGTCACAGTACAGGGATAATACACACAATGATGTCACAGTACAGGGATAATGAACACAATGATGTCACAGTACAGGCATAATACACACAGTGATGTCACAGTACAGGGATAATACACACAGTGATGTCAAAGTACAGGGATAATGCACACAGTGATGTCACAGTACAGGGATAATACACACAGTGATGTCACAGTACAGGGATAATACACACAGTGATGTCACAGTACAGGGCTAATATACACAGAGACGTCGCAGTACATGGATAATATACACAGTGATGTCACAGTACAGGGATAATACACACAGTGATGTCACAGTACAGGATAATACACACAGTGATGTCACAGTACAGGATAATACACACAGTGATGTCACAGTACAGGGATAATACACACAGTGATGTCACAGTACAGGGATAATACACACAGTGATGTCACAGTACAGGGATAATACACACAGTGATGTCACAGTACAGGGATAATACACACAGTGATGTCACAGTACAGGGATAATACACACAGTGATGTCACAGTACAGGATAATACACACAGTGATGTCACAGTACAGGATAATACACACAGTGATATCACAGTACAGGGATAATGAACACAATGATGTCACAGTACAGGCATAATACACACAGTGATGTCACAGTACAGGGATAATACACACAGTGATGTCACAGTACAGGGATAATACACACAGTGATGTCACAGTACAGGGATAATACACACAGTGATGTCACAGTACAGGGCTAATATACACAGAGACGTCGCAGTACATGGATAATACACACAGTGATGTCACAGTACAGGGATAATACACACAGTGATGTCACAGTACAGGGATAATACACACAGTGATGTCACAGTACAGGATAATACACACAGTGATGTCACAGTACAGGATAATACACACAGTGATATCACAGTACAGGGATAATGAACACAATGATGTCACAGTACAGGCATAATACACACAGTGATGTCACAGTACAGGGATAATACACACAGTGATGTCAAAGTACAGGGATAATGCACACAGTGATGTCACAGTACAGGAATAAAACACAGTGATGTCACAGTACAGGATAATACACACAGTGATATCACAGTACAGGGATAATGAACACAATGATGTCACAGTACAGGCATAATACACACAGTGATGTCACAGTACAGGGATAATACACACAGTGATGTCACAGTACAGGGATAATACACACAGTGATGTCACAGTACAGGGATAATACACACAGTGATGTCACAGTACAGGGCTAATATACACAGAGACGTCGCAGTACATGGATAATATACACAGTGATGTCACAGTACAGGGATAATGCACATAATAATATCACAGTACAAGATATTAAAGCAGTGATATTTCTGGATATACAATGATTGCCAAGTTAGAGATATCATTACTAGAGATGAGCGAACAGTAAAATATTCGATATTCATTATTCGTTTCGAATAGCCCCTCAATATTCGACTATTTGATCGAATATTGAACACCATTATAGTCTATGGGGAAAAATGCTTCGTTTCAGGGGATCCCACCATTCGACTCAGGAGGGTCACCAAGTCCACTATGACACCTCAGCAAATGATGCCAACACCTCTGCAATGCAACTGGGACAGCAGGGGAAGCATGCCTGGGGGCATCTAACAAGCCCAATTCACAGTTTTACCCCACCATCACAGTCTATCAACTACACACTTTCCACACTCAAAAAAACCTCTATCAAAGTGGGAAAATACCTGGAAACCTTCTTTCTTCCCCAAATGGATGGACACAATCCCCAATTTAAGCTCAACAAACATTAACAAGCACCCCTTTAAATTACATTGCCCATGACAACCACAGATGGAATAGGCAATGGGAAATCCATCAGTACCCACACTGAACTGTCATTGTGGATGTGTGTGTGTGATGTGGTAAGACCTTCCAAAATTCACTTTTCTGGCCCTTAACGTGAGCCCTTCCAAATTAAGTTAGAGGCCCTTAAGCTGAGCTACCAGCAGAGATTGAGGCCCTTTAGGTGACTTCAGCCTTTTACCAGCAGAGTTTTTACCCTTTTAACTTAGTTCAGCCTTGCACCAGCAGAGATTTGTTGGCCCTTTGGGTGAGTTGAGCCTTGCACCAGCAGTGTTTTTGGCCCTTGAGGTGAGTTAAGCCTTTAAACAGCAGTGTTTTTTGACCTTCAGGTGACTAGAGCCATGCAGCAGCAGTGTTTTATTTTTTGGCCCTTGGGGTGACTAGAGCCTTGTAGCCGTAGTGTTTTATTTTTTGGCTCTTGGGGTGACCCCTAAAAAAATTAGATTTCAGGCCCTTGGGGGTGAGCCCTAAAAAATATTTTGCAGGCCCTTGGGCTGGAGCCCTAAAAAATTGATTTGCAGGCCCTTGGTGGGGTATCCATGAAAAATTAATTAAGATTGTTTTTTAACAATTACATAACGGTGAAGGGGCTGGGGTAGGAGGAGGATGAGGATGATTGAATTGGGTGCTGGCATCCCCTCTCCAGTACTTGGACCGTGGACTGGATACCCAGCTGGATATCCACGTCCTCGCCCACGTCCCCTGCTGCTACTGTCGAGGAGCACTGCTGGCCGCCCCTCTCCAGTACCTGGACTGTGGACTGGATACCCAGCTGAATATCCACGTCTTTGTCCTCGCCCACGTCCCCTGCTGCTACCCTGCTGCATGATTTGCAGTTTCACTGTATGTATACAGTGTTCCTGCAGTGTAGCTCTGAAAAGAGCTGTTTTTCCTGCCTATAAGACACTACAATCTGTTTCTCACACTGAGAACAAGCTCTCCCTATCACTCCAAAACGAAAATGAGACGAAGATGGCCGACACTATTCTTATGAATCAGAGGTCACATGTTTTTGTCAGCCAATGGGTTTTTCCAATTTTCTTTCAATTCCTACGTTGTCGTAGTTCCTGTCCCACCTCCCCTGCGCAGTTATTGGTACAAAAAAAGCGCCAGGGAAGGTGGGAGGGGATACGAATTTTTACTGCGTTTGCGGCCTAGTATTCGATTGGAATCGAATACCTCGAACGGCCTGATATTCGATCGAATAGATACTTGATCGAACGGTGTTCGCTCATCTCTGATCATCACAGCTTCTGTCTGCGGGCAACTCAATGGGAATGGGGTTAAGTGAATATAATTTGCATGTATTATATTGATTGAGTGGTCAGTGAGGGGAAATTATGTGGGGCCACTTGAAGGGACATTAAATTATGTGTGTGTGTGTGTGGGGGGATTTATGAAACCTTTGAATGAGGTCCACTAATTTGTTAAATTGTTCATGGGAGGTCATTAAATAGTTTACACGTATTGTACTTGTTTTTTGCCTTATGTTATGTACTTGAACTTTTTTTTGGAAGCCCCTTGAATTAGGGATACTTAAATATAAATATATAAATGAAACAATGAATGAATAAATATAACAATTATTATTATTTAACCAATTCAGGACTGGGCGATTTTTCTTGTATCAGGCATTGATAGATTTTCAAGATTTGTCATACATGCAGTTTTAAGGGCTACAACAATTTTTTTCCGTTGGGTTATTGAAATAATTTTTGCATCTTTTTTTGGCTTTATTTAATGTTCTTTTTCTGTTTCCATGTTTTTTATTTATTTTAATATCTGAGGAAATGTAAAACAAAAACAGAGGGGTAATGTGCCTGTTTTTCACATTTTTCGTTGATTTTTTAATAGCACAAAGTGCTGCTAAGAATAAATAATTTTAAATATTTTTCCTGCTCCATATGGTAATTGGTACATAGGTGACAAGTATTGTTGTGTCATCAGAGGCATGGCTTGTACCTGTGAATTGGGCATGGTAGTGTTTTTCTTTCTTTCTTTCTTTCTTTCTTTCTTTCTTTCTTTCTTTCTTTCTTTCTTTCTTTCTTTCTTTCTTTCTTTCTTTCTTTCTTTCTCACATGGTGCCACTCAATAAGCCATAATAGACCTTTGAAGTAGTGGGGAATTGGAGCCGCATCATGGCAGCTCCCATAGCTGTGTAAACTGCTCTGATTGAGCGCTACATACACATCCAGCTGCCTAACACTGCAAAGACATATATATATACAGTACACTGTCTACCAATAAGTATTTGGACACCTGTGGTACAATAGAAAAATAACATTTCTTCATATCCAATAGTTGGTAGACCCCAGCAGATGCTTCCTTATGGATGGTATTGAGCGGCACAATACTCCCGGATGCCTAGTGAAACTCCTGGTGTATGTGAGCCATCGGTTGGGTGCGGTTTCTCTGGCCAGCACTTGTCAGTCTCTAGTATTTCCCAGTTTTGGGGGTCTGCCGACTCGGGGCACATTCTGACAATCACCGGTCACCTTCCACTTTGTAATCACATAGGCCATAGGTCAATTTTGGGTAATTCAGTTCAGTTGCTATGTCCCTTAAGGATCGACCATTTCTGTGGTACCCCACAATCACACCTTTCTCGAAATCGGACAACTCTGCACTTTGTGGCATCTTGCATGCGACTAATGCCAATGCTGTTTCCTATTTAACGGTGGAAGGCGTGATGTACATCACGACCGCAGATTTGCATGGGTGTCCAAATACTTATTGATAGACAGTGTATGAGTTATGTCTGCTGTTTTCCTCAAGAAGAAGAACCAGTCTGCTTTATGAGCTTTTGTGGCATAGTTCCATTTATTTGAAAAGGGTTGAGCTACAATACCAAGCACAACTCATGAGGATAAAATATTACAAGTTCTGGATTTGCTGCTATAGTTTCAGAGCACAATTTATCACAATTAATTCCATAGTGGCTAAAAACAACATCGGTTTATCAAGTTCAAGCCATATGTAGCTCAGCTAGTCCACTGGTAAGACAAGAACAAACCAAAATAGAGGGTAAAAATCCTACCCAACTCTCAATTGGTAACTGGCCTCTGTGAGGTGCATATACCTTAATAGGACCCAGGAATCCTATAAACTATGTTTCTCAAATCTGTTCATCCTTTCAGTTGCTATGAAATTCACTACAGTTTGGCAATGGAATCATACTTTCCAATTTTGAGATTATGGTAAATCAAATTTAATCTGATATAGATCCCCTGGAAATGAGTAATATTGCATGTGCCTTTTTAAATGTAATGACGTTCCTATGTGCCCCCTGTAATTACTAGTGCCCTTCAAAGTGCCCCCTAATTAATGGCTGTGTGCGCCATTAAATCAATAATGCCCTTAAGTGCCACCTAAAATATTGTCCAATTCCTCTATTATTAATTATACCCCCTTATGTATAATTATGCTCCAATTCCCTCTTACATAAATATTGCATCCTATTGTCCTTTGAATTAATAATGCCTATTAATAACCCCTTTGTATTAAAAGGGTGATCCAGGAATTAGACAAATGACAAAGGAGGTTGGGATAGGTGAAAGATAAAAAAAAAAATCACTCACCTATCCCCGACGATCTGGTGTCTGCCGTGGCTGTGTGTTTGGGCATGCACCATGCCTTCCCCACTGGAAATCCTGCATCTCACTTGACTACTGAGGCCAATAGGTGGTTGTAGGAAAAAAGCCGTTGATGTGACATCAACTTTAAGGGGTTTATATGGGGAATATTATAGCTTACCAGGAAACTTTATTATTCCCCCTTCTATTCTTATTGCCCCTTATAGCCATACTTCCCAGACTGACCTCTTTATAAATGATACACTTTTATTAAAATCCCCTAACACCCACTCATAGTATTTATGCCCCCTTATAATGCTGTCTGACCTAATTGCCCTCTTATATGTAATATCCATCCTTCTATTAAAATGCACACAGTAAGTAACATAAATCAATCAAATAAAAATTATACTCACTACCTCCTATCCTGGAGGAGTCTCCACCATCGTCACTGCCACTACTCACTACAAAGCACAAAGACTTCTGCACCCTGGCAAGTCAGTAAAGTTATTACGCCCATCTGTGCCAGGACGCAGATCCCTTAGGGCAGTTTGTAGGCCACAGGCCCTGATTGTGGCTTGTGGCTTATGAGCTACTTATTAGTAGAGAAGGAAGCAAGAGGCTACTATGCATTTCAACCTTTAGTGTCATGCAGACGCCAATGCGGTTGTATGTGTTTCTTATGCTGTGACCCCCCCCCCCCCCTCCCCACTCCTCAGCCTGTACTGCTTACCAGATACATATACGTTATAATGTTGGAGGAGGGATATAGAGAGAGCTCATGCACCCTCACACATCAGATGCTGACTGTTTTACACAGCAGACACCCAATAGTCACAGTTGTACATGGTGACAACACAGAATACGTCTCTTAAGTATTTACAATTGTGACCCTGACATCTTAGCTTTTTTAGTGCCCAGGGGCCCAAAGGGGGGTGATTTGAATTTTTAATATTTGTTAATATTGTTTTTTTTATTTTATTTATGCATTTATTAGCCTCCCTAGGGGTCTTGAACCCCAGGGGGTCTGATCACTAATGCAATACATTACAATGCTAATGCATTGCAAAATACTAGGGCTTCTATTGCAGGCTACATAGAGTGGCCTGCAATAGAAGCCAGTGAATGACAGGCCGGGGAGCCTTCACAATCCTCCCCGCTGCCATGGCAACACGATCTGGAGCCATTTTCCAGAGCCGGGAAAAAGGTGGCTCGGTCAGCTTTGACAGAGGCGCCGGAGGGGTTAATGCCCACAATCGGTGCAGGCACAGGCCAGGGGCATTAGCGTTGGGTGTCTACTGTATAAAACAGTGGCAATGGCGGCCGCCCGGCTCCTGGGCGGCCGCCATTTTAAATACCCGGAATGTACCGTACTAGTACAGCAGATGTCGGGAAGGGGTTAAACAGATCTGTACACTGAAAGATATAAAAGTTATAGGGGTCAGAGTACGGCAATGCAAAGCAAATTTTGTTTAGATAAAAGTTTTTTTATATTTAGCAAAACAACAAAAACTTGATGTGATCCTCCTGACTCACAGATTAGAGGACAACATTTTAACCTTTATCTAACAATTTTTTGCAATTTGGAACATTAAATAGCGCCATTAAAATTACAAGTGCCACAGAAAATAAGATCTCACATGGCGATATGAATGGAAAAATTTAAGTTATGTCTCTTGGAAGTTAAGGAGGAAAAAAAGGAAAATGATAAACCGAAAATTTGCATTGCGGGAAGGACTGTAAGGTGTAAAAGGGAAGTGTCGCTACACAGTTTGATACTGTCTGCACTGTTTGGTCAGTGACAGTGTCATGGTGTGCAAGGACAAACCCCAAACTGGTAAAAGTTGTCAATTTATCCACAAATTCTCAGACTAGGCATGGCATAGCATGGTATTTTAAAGGGATGTTATCACATGGAAAACATTCTTTTAAGGGAGTCTGTCATTAGAATGACACCTTTTGAACTAATGGCACGTGGAAATAGCCTTCAAATAGGCTATTCTACACCTACCTAGCATTCTTTTCTTCTCCCCACTGTTTCTGATAAAAATCCATTTCTTCTGTTGTGCTATTACGATCACGGAGCACCTGAGGCGTTCCCCCTGTGCTCTGAGCACCCCCCACATCATACCCTTCTTCCTCCTCTTAGCTGATTATGTTCACTCCCCTCTTCATCTTCTGCAGATGCCTTTCGTAGGCATCAGACGCAGCGCTGTACGGATATGAATGATCGCGCATACACAATCGGCTCTGCCACTTCGGGTTCAGACAGAGCCAACTGTGCATGCTCGGCTGCCATTTTGCAGTAGTCTTCTATACAAGCACTTGCACCTACTTAGTATAGTTGTCTAGCAGGCTGCCGCAAAATAGCAGTTCGGGCATGCGCAGACAGCTCTGCATGAACCCAAGGCTGCAGAGTTGATTGCGCCTGCACAAGATTTCATATTTGTTACATGTTATACTGAATCTTTTCCTACAAACTATGCATGAATCTGCTCAGACCTTCCTACTCTATAACTTGCTGCCTACAGACTTAAAGAGGACCTTTCACTTCCTCAGGGCACATACGGTATAATACGCTGCTAAAAAGCCGACAGTGCACTGAATTTAGTGTACTATCAGCTTCACAGCAATAGATGCTACTGTGAGGAGGAGGGTTCCTGACTGACTGTCAGAAATGCCCTTCTGACAGTGAAGAGCTACAATACCGGCATCGGTAGCTCTTCAGTGGGGGCACAGAACGTGAAAGCCGATGCACTGAATTCAGTGCACTGTTGGCTTTCTAGCGGTGTATTACACCGCATGTGCCCTGAGGACGTGAAAGGTCCTCTTTAACAACAATTTTTGTGTGACAGGTTCCCTTTAAGTAAATATTCTTTAACATAACTATTTCATGTAGCATACAACTATTTACTAAAACATCATTTAATCATTTACTTGAGTATTAGAGGGGTTGTGCTATTATGGGCACTGTTTCCCTAGGGGATAAGTGTTTGATCGCTGTGTACCCAACCCCCGGGTCCCCCAGTAATCAGGATAATGGGGGACTGAAAGATCCACTAAAGCCTCTTTGTGAATGGCGCGCCAGTGTGCTTGTGTGACCAGCACCCTATTCACAGCTATAGGGATGCCAGGACTGTAATCTACAGCAGCGCCCACTGCCCCACAGAAGTGCAAACAAATTGGCTCTCCATTTGCATGGAGGCTTTAGGGGGACAATCGTGCCAAGCCCAAGCTTTATGACATGATGAGAATTCAAGGTTTTTGAAGCATTTGCTATATTGTGTTTCATTGTTACTATAGAGCAGATCCTGGTGGATGGTCATGGAAAGGCTATTGGTGTAGTCTGCAGTCATTGCAATGGCCTCGTCAGATACTTAGTGTCTTTAATAGAAAAATCCCTGCAAGACATGGCGTGTGCCTTTAAATAGCTTTGCCACATTTTACTCTTGATGGTATATGATAAATAACTCTTAGTAACTTCCCCTCCATAGCATTGTAATAAGTAAACCACAATACACATGTGCAATTCCAAGTTTTGGTTATGTTCTAGAGCAAATAATACTGGATAAAGGGATATCCAGAATAAAAAAAAGATTTGCTTATTGCACTGAAACAGAACCCCGCTTATCCACAGGTTAGGTCTTGTATTGTAACTCGTTCCCATGGACATGACTGTTGTAGTACCAGCTCAGCCTCAGTCTACTACCATGTAAATACTTCTAACAACTGCTGTCCCTGATAAGTCTATTGTTATACCAGATACAACATATAACATAATAGCTGGTACCCGCGACTTCGTCTGCGGTGATTGTAGCAGTGGGTATATACAGGCGCGGGTAAGGTTTTCGTAGTGTGTATAAGGTATGGGATATGAAAGGTAACTTTGTATCTTGTTTTTGCTTTAATTCAGAGAATACGCGAGACTTTTGTGTTGAAGTTAATTTGTATTTGAGCTGCTATACGGTGTTGTGAGAAACTTTACATAGTGACTTTGGGACAGAAGTATTTGAAGTTAACCCTTTCCCGACGATGGCATTTTTTGATTTTCGTTTTTCGTTTTTGACTCCCCTCCTTCTAAACCCCCTAACTTTTTTATTTCTCCGCTCCCAGAGCCATATGAGGTCTTGATTTTTCCTGGGACAAATTTTTCTTCATGATGCCACCATTATTTATTCTATATAATGTACTGGGAAGCAGGGAAAAAATTCTGAATGGGGTGGATTTGACGAAAAAATGCATTTCGGCGACTTTCTTACGGGCTTTGGTTTTACGGCGTTCACTGTGCAACCAAAATGACATGTCCCCTGTATTCTGTGTATCGTTACGATGCCGGGGATACCAAATTTATATGGTTTTATTTACATTTTGACCCCTTAAAAAAATCCAAAACTGTGTTAAAAAATTATTTTTAGAAAAGTCGCCATATTCCAACAGTCGTAACTTTTTTATACGTGCGTGTACGGGGATGTATAGGGCGTCTTTTTTTCCAGGACAGGGTGTACTTTGTAGTTCTACCATTTTCGGGAAATGTTATTGCTTTGATCACTTTTTATTCAAATTTTCATCAGAATCAAAACAGTGAAAAAACGGCGGTTTGGCACTTTTGACCTTTTTTCCCGCTACGGCGTTTACCGAACAGGAAAAATATTTGTATAGCTTTGTAGAGCGGGCGATTTCGGACACGGGGATACCTAACATGTATGTGTTTCACAGTATTTAACTACTTTTATATATGTTCTAGGGAAAGGGGGGGTGATTTGAATTTTTAATCCTTTTTATTTTTATTTTTTTTTACTTTTTTTAAACTTTTTTTTGTATTTATTAGACCACCTAGGGGTATTGACATGGGTGGGCGGTGTCAGGGATTGTCAGAGCGGTGGGGGTCGGCAAACATGGCTGCTCCGGAGCGTTAAAGAGCGCCTCCTGGAGTATCGTTAAGGTGAGGGGCAAAGTGGTAAAGTATATGTATATGTGATTGTGTGGGGGTAGGGGCGAGGCTGTAGAGGGCAATATGAATTTTGTGGCTTGCTATGGTCCAAAGTGTGTGAGATTGCAGAGATGGTGATGTGAGTTTGGGGTTTGTGGTGGTCCTGGCACAAATGTATGTGCGCTATTGTGACGAAAAGTAGCCTATTGTTTAATCGGGTCTACTAACTATGTTTGTGGAAAATTTCAGCCAAATCGGTGGAGCGATTTTTCCGTGATTGAGGAACAAACATCCGAACATGCAAACATCCAAACACACAAACCCACAAACTCACAAACTTTCACATTTATAATATTAATAGGATAATATTGGTAAAGAATTTCTAGTGTAAGATTTATATATATATATATATATATATATATATATATATATATATATATGCTTGAGTAGAGATTTATGTCCCAAAATTACTATTAGGGTGCATTAACACGGAGTAACGTGCCACGTGATGTGGCACGTATACGGCGTGTGAAAGTTTGCGAGCTGTATACGGGTCCATTGATTTCAACAGGAGTTTGGATCGTATACGTCGCGTTATTTTGCGGCCGTGATAACGCGGCGTATACAATCCAAACTCCCATTGAAATCAATGGGAGCGTATACGGCGCACAAACTCTCACATGCCGTATACGTGCCACATCACGCGGCACGTTACTCCGTGTGAACACACCCTTAGATCTACTTAGATATACTTCATTGATAGTTGAGTTACATAATTTACTTACATCTACATAATTGATTACCAACTGTTCCTCTGCTCGGTTCTATAAACAGCCCAGTCTTCTTTTTAGAGTCACAAAAAGAAAAGAATATCATATCATATCAGCATAGATTAAATAAATGAGTAATATAATAATATCTTATTTTTTTTATCTTATTTTTTTATTTTTTAAAATATTTTTTATTCAATTTTTATTTTTATTTTATACAATTTAACCACACAATGCATTATTTGAAAAGTATTTTTAATATAATATTTTCATCAATATATTTCAGAATTGCATAAATAGTGATATATGAAAAGTAACAGAGCAGGGAATGCAAATCCGAGGGATAATTTCATCTCTCTGTGACATACCTGTCACTTCTTAGAAGACCCTATTACAAATAGATACGAACAGGATACTTCTCCTGCTCAAATGCAACAACAAGTGATATGACTTCAACTATAACTATAGAAAAGTGAAGTATAACACTTTACGCTTTATTTTATTATCCTATTAATAAGTTTGTGGGTTTGTGTGTTTGGATGTTTGGATGTTCGGATGTTTGTTCCTCAATCATGTAAAACCCGCTCGACCGAAAACCTTTACTCAAGCATATATATATATATATATATATATATATATATATATATATAAAAATTTTACACTAGAAATTCTTTACCAATATTATCCTATTAATATTATAAATGTGAAAGTTTGTGGGTTTGTGTGTTTGGATGTTTGCAGCCATGTTTGCCAACCCCCACCGCTCTGACAATCCCTGACACCGCCCACCCATGTCAATACCCCTAGGCGGTCTAATAAATACAAAAAAAAGTTTAAAAAAATAAAAAAAAAAATAAATAAAAAGGATTAAAAATTCAAATCACCCCCCTTTCCCTAGAACACATATAAAAGTAGTTAAAAACTGTGAAACACATACATGTTAGGTATCCCCACGTCCAAAATCGCCCACTCTACAAAGCTATACAAATATTTTTCCTGTTTGGTAAACGCCGTAGCGGAAAAAATGGTCAAAAGTGCCAAACCGCCATTTTTTCACTGTATTGATTCTGATAAAAATTTGAATAAAAAGTGATCAAAGCAATAACATTTCCCGAAAATGGTAGAACTACAAAGTACACCCGGTCCCGCAAAAAAAGACGCCCTATACATCCCCGTACTTGCTCGTATAAAAAAGTTACGGCTGTCGGAATATGGCGACTTTTCTAAAAATAATTTTTTAACAGTTTTGGCTTTTTTTTAAGGGGTCAAAATGTAAATAAAACCATATAAATTTGGTATCCCCGGAATCGTAACGAAACACGGAATACAGGGGACATGTCATTTTGGTTGCACAGTGAACGCCGTAAAACCAAAGCCTGTAAGAAAGTCGCAGAAATGCATTTTTTCTTCAAATCCACCCCATTCTGAATTTTTTCCCTGCTTCCCAGTACATTATACAGAATAATTAATGGCGGCATCATGAAGAAAAATTTGTCCCAGGAAAAATTAAGACCTCATATGGCTCTGGGAGCGGAGAAATAAAAAAATTATGGGGTTTAGAAGGAGGGGAGCCAAAAACGAAAATCAAAAAATGCCATCGGCGGGAAAGGGTTAACTTCAAATACTTCTGTCCCAAATATATACCCACTTCTACAATCACCGCAGACGAAGTCGCGGGTAACAGCTAGTACTATATAGTTTGGGCATTTGCAAAAATGTAAAAAAAAAAAATTAAAGAATAATTTTAAAAGAAGGCAATAATTAAAAAAGGCAATATTAACCCCTTCCCGACATGCGCCGTAATAGTACGGCGCGTGTCGGGTCTGTAACTATGGCGACCGCCCGGGAGACGGGCGGCCGTCATAGCCGCCGGGTGTCTACTGCTTTAAGCAGTAGACAACCGGCTCTCATGCCTCCGATCGGTCCCCGGACCGATCGGAGGCATTAACCCCTCCGGCGCTGCTGTCAAAGGCGCCGGAGGCGCCATTTTCCCGGCGGCGCATGGGCGCCGCCATTTTGGCAGGGATCGCCGGCTCCTGGAGCATGCTCCAGGGCCGACCCCCCGTTGCCATGACAGCCGGGAGCCTTGTTAAAGGCTCCCAGCCGGTCTGCAAATTCTCTCTTGCAGGCTGGTGTATACAGCCTGCAAAAGAGATGATGCTTTTTTGCAATGCATTGCAATGCATTAGCATTGTAATGCATTGCATTAGTGATCAGACCCCCTGGGGTTCAACACCCCTAGGGGGTCTAATAAATGCAAAAAAAATAAATAAAAAAAAAGTTAAAAAAAATATAAAAAAATATAAAAAGTATTAAAAGTTCAAATCACCCCCCTTTCCCTAGAACACATATAAAAGTAGTTAAAAACTGTGAAACATATACATGTTAGGTATCCCCACGTCCGAAATCGCCCGCTCTACAAATCTATAAAAATATTTTTCCTGTTCGGTAAACGCCGTAGCAGGAAAAATAGTCAAAAGTGCCAAACCGCCATTTTTTCACTGTTTTAATTCTGATAAAAATTTGAATAAAAAGTGATCAAAGCAATAACTTTTCCTGAAAATGGTAGAGCTAAAAAGTACACCCAACCCCGCAAAAAAAGACGCCCTATGCATCCCCGTACACCTATGTATAAAAAAGTTACGGCCGTCGGAATATGGCGACTTTTAGAAAAGAAAAATTTTAACACCGTTTTGGAATTTTTTTTAGGGGTCAAAATGTAAATAAAACCATATAAATTTGGTATCTCTGGAATCGTAACGAAACACAGAATACAGGGGACATGTCATTTTGGCTGCACAGTGAACGCCGTAAAACCAAAGCCCATAAGAAAGTCGCAGAAATGCATTTTTTCTTCAAATCCACCCCATTCTGAATTTTTTTCCTGCTTCCCAGTACATTATATAGAATAATTAATGGTGGCATCATGAAGAAAAAATTGTCCTGCAAAAATTAAGACCTCATATGACTCTGGGAGCGGAGAAATAAAAGAGTTATGGGGTTTAGAAGGAGGGGCGTCAAAAACGAAAAACGAAAATCAAAAAATGCCATCGGCGGGAAGGGGTTAATCAACGGTGTAATTTATACTAATATGACGTTCAGAAATTATTTTTTTCAGCGTCATTCTAAAAACAAAGCAAGCAATGACTGGGCAGGATACAGAAACAAGCAGTTATTTTCCAAGCAGAGGGATAGTTTGGCAATCAAATGACAATACTTGGCTAACTTCTTGCATATTTCTGGATCTCAAGAAAGTCTCCCATGTACCAGTCGTATTGGCAACACCTATAAAGTAGTGCTTGATAAGACTGTGTCACCAGCCATCCCTCACTCCAAGGCAGCCTCCAAACAAGGCTTCCTGGGTGGTCGTACTGGGGGAAGACAAATTCATGCCAACTGCTAGGTTGAGAACAAAAGGAAAATGTAACCCTGAGTTCTAGGCCTGTTGGAAGCATTTGTTCCAGTCAAGATTTTGCATTTGTTCAATCCTGGAATAATAAGTGATTGACACCTCCTTAGAATGTTCTTTAGCTCTAGGGGATAATCAGACTAGGGTCTTTGTTGTTAAAGCTTTTCAATGGTTTCAATGGGAATTAAACCACTATCGACTCTAGCCTGCATCTCCTGCAGCACAGTCCATACAAATTTATTAGTTATGTCTTTTTAAATGAGATTAAATTGAAATGACTTTTATCCCTTCCTCCCCTAGTTTTTCGGAGTTTCTTCCCCTCACTATAGTGTATTCATGTAGAATTCAGAGTGCTCTTTTTATTACTATAGGTACAACGTGACTGTCAGCCTGTGGCTCTACCCTGCAGCCAGATACACTGGGAACTGTGACTTTCTAAGGACACCTGGATGCACAAGACGTAACACACTGAGCCAAACAAACATACGAGAAATCCGCCACAATTACTGTAATGAAGAAAAACAACAATAGAGTCTTATGTCTTTATATGTGGAATCCGACAATTTGCAGCAATAGAAGTAAGCCCTGGAAGTTTCATATATGAAGGGATTATATATAAATTATTGCAGCTTCATTAAAAAGCATGACTATTGCAAATAATTTTTAGATTATATTTTTAAAATTTAGATATTTACTTAAACACCACTATAGGATTTTGAAATGGCAACTAAAATGTCAGTATTAAGGACCGTTGTTGATTTCATTTTCACACTTTCAATTTGTTATTTTGCAAGTAGTGAATGGAGAAAACCATTTGAAACTTAACGTATATGTATAAAATAGTATTTAAAATATAATAATAATAATAATAAAATATTTAAAATTAGTTTAAATAAATATATATATATATATATATATATATATATATATACCTATACAGTAAATGCTCACATCCTTACCTGAAACTTAACGTATATCTATAAAATAATATTTAAAATAAAATAATCATAATAAAATAATAATATTTAAAATTAGTTTAAATATATATATATATATATATATATATATATATATATATATATTTATATAGTAAATGCTCACATCCTTACCTGAAACTTAAGAAAATTTTTGAATTTCATAATTTGCTCTAGAAAGCGTAGTCTTTTCTGTCCTGTAAGAAAGAATAAATAAAATAAAAATTGGAACAAATGCAATTAAATGCAAAAAGATATGCAAAAATGAATTTGAAAAAAATATGTAAAAAAAATTAGAAAACATTACATAAAACCACATTTTTCTATTTATGCCATTTTAATCTATTTTGAGCAAAAATTATTATTAAATGTATATGTATTGATGGAATAAATAGCAGTGGAGTGTAGCAGAGTTGAACACATTTAATCTCTCATCACTCAATATCCCTTCTGGGATTTTTAACATTAAAATTAAAAAGTACAAGTCTAAAAAATGCTTAATATTTTATATTACATTATTATTACACTTTCCTTATAATATTTTATAACATTCAATGATCTGTATACCAGAGTTTTCTGACTTGTGCTGTACATTTGAGCTCACGTGACATTCTAATATTGAGTAAAAAAAAAAAAAACCTAGAAGGAAGGAGTAGAAGTAAAAGTAATTCTTATAGGTGACTTTTTTTTCAAGTCCTTTAATCTAGTTGGCATCCTGTGCTCACAAATAAAGTAGACCTTGGTAATGGATCCACTTAGCTGCTCAAGGGCTCTCCACTATTAAATATTTGCTCTAGCTCTTAGGGAGATTTTAGTTTAGCTATTTAAACCTTAAAGAGAAATCAGCTGAAAGAACAAAGTATCTGGAAATCCTTATCAGCGGCTCCAATATGAAATTACTGTAGTTGTAGCTCTAATTTCTATGAATTACATATTGCAATCATGAATATATACATTGCAATACAATTTATACAATCACTATTACATTGACTATCAGTGCTCTGTAAATTTCTGTAAAATTGAGCTCCCCTTCTAAATTAGAAGGAAATGTTTTTCTGATTTATGTCATATGGATAGCTCCAAGGAGGGATGTCTTAAAACTGTGGACACCTGCCAGACATATCCTGCAAGGAAGAAGCTTTGGTGTACATCAACCCTGATACAAGTATTTGGATAAAGCATAGTATACTGTTTATTTCTATTCTTTACTCCCAGTTTATACTGCCAACTGGGTCACACACATTAATATCAGCTGAACCCACCATACTGACCTACTACAGTACTTGGTATGGGAAATTCCCAATTCATCCTGAAAGGAATAAGGATCATGCTTATAGATTTCGTCATGATTGAGTCTTTTGTTTTTAAGGGTGATAGAGGTTTCTGGCACCACACTTCCCACTAAGAACATATACATTTATTTTTGGCTATTCACAACATTAAGTGCATGGAGTAAAGAGAAATCTAAATCCCATCAATATTTGGTGCGACCTTCCTTTGCCTTCCCTCAGTTCTTCTCTGTACACTTGCACACAGTTATTGAAGAAACTCGTAGAACTACGAAACTTGTAGAACTAAGCCCAGATCTTCTGTGGATGTAGACTTGCTCCAATCCTTCTATCTCTTCATGTCATCCCAGACAGACTGGATGATGGTGAGATCAGGGCTCTGTTGAGGCTATATCATCACTCCGGGACTCCTCCTCCAAAAGGCGATCGCACCAAATATTGATATGGTTTAGATTCATTTTGTTAATTAACAAAAATAACCTATGAACACTTCTATTTTGAAAGTATTTTTACTCTGCAGTATTTTTCCACATTTGTCTAAAACTTTTGAACAGTACTGTATATAAAAGTATATGGCCACTTCCAGGGTAAGAATTGGGACTAGAATAGACACATTTGAAGTCTTCCCACTTCTGATACAGAATCTATCTCTATAAATGACACCTGCAAACCCCATCTGGCCTCATTTGATCCCACTAACAGCCAAATCAAGCTTGGCCCTAATGGTTGGGTTTATGTAAACAACCAAACTCACTGAGCTATGATGTTTTCGTAACTCCCACTGAAGTTAATGGGAGTTACAGAACCAGCATAGCGCATCATGCAAGTTAAGGAGACTTTACTTAACTTTCATTCACTTCTATAGGCTATAGAGAAACAGCATAGTTCAGTAAGCTCAGCTGTTTCCTTAAATCTGACCTCCACTGGTAACTTGGATTTGGCAGTCAGAGGGAAAGGGGGAGCTCAATGGGTACTGCACCGGCTGCTCAGGAGTGGTTGGGGCTACAGAACAATTTCTAATTGTGCCAGAATTAGTGGTGTGGCGCCTATTACAATAAGATGAAGTTGATGGAAGTGGTGAAAGGCCCTCTAAAGGATGGACATGAGAATAAGGATGTAGGTATTACATGAAATTAAGTAAGAACATAGATCAGAAGAAGAGATGAGCAAACCTCTCAGGATTCATTTTGCTTCAGGTTTAGGTGGTTCGGGTCCAAAATCTGTTTCAGGTCATACAAGTTCAGTACAAACCACATCTTAAATTGGTTTAAAATAATTGGTTTGCAATACTGAGGCAGCAGCTGTTTTCCTAATTACATCATGGAAGACAGATTTGCATATTCTTCCCATGATCCTTTGCGAAGTGGAGTGCTAAAGGCTTAATAAGTCTCCACACACCTATATGGTGGTCTCTCCCTAAGGAGTGACAATATCCCCTTAAAATAATTGTGTAGAACATTCTCAGGACTCCTAGAGATCTATCCGATTTCTAGTTCTATAAAGCAAACATGTCCCTAGTTATGTCAAAGTGAAAGTGACATTATTATATTCTCGATTCTCTTCAGAACCCAGAGTATAATAGGTGGAGGCCCAGGGAAGGTGTAAAAAAATAAAGAAATAAAATAAAACATTCCTACTTACCTTCTCATACCTCTTTTGGTCCTCCATGGGAATTATATAGGGCATGACTGAGATTTATGGAAATAATTAAAGAAAAGCACATTTGATAAGCATGGAAATAACAAAGTAAGGACAAGACTGTGAGATGGCTAAAAGAATTACAATAAGGCTAAGTTTGAAATTCCATAGGAGACTGCACAGATTCTGCCTAAATTTGAAGAAAAGTCCTGCACGGAGGTATAAAACTGGTAGACCTCATTATATTCTATAGGATCCATAGGTGACAGCTTTTTTAGTGGACGGGCTATACCAATTTTCAGCCCCCTTGCAGACCTGATGAACGGAGAGACCAACACTAGTGTGAACCTAGCATAATACATTTTGACCTTGGGATTTAGTTTTTAGAGCTCTGTGGTCTAGCATGCATGAAGCAATAAGTCCAAAACCAGATAACGCCCAATGACCACTACTATCTTCTACCATACATCATACCTAGGGTATGACATAGAAATATTGGTCATACCAACAGGCCAGTTGTTTTAGTTATTTGAAAGAGAATGTGTCACCAGCAAATAATCTATTGGTGAAATCTCATTTTTATACTAAGGATATTTTTTAGAATTTTTGGTGATATTGTTTGTGATTTTCCATCTTATTTTTCATATTTAAAAGTATTTAAAAAATCTTACAATTCCAACTCTTGTCACTATAAGTAGAGATGAGCGAGTAGTATTCGATCGAGTAGGTATTTGATTGAATACTACGGTATTCGAAATACTCGTACTCGATCAAATACTACTCACTATTCGAATGGAAAAATTTGATGCAGAACCAGTGTTGATTGGCTGAATGCTATACAGTCGGCCAATCAACCCTGGTTCTTCTCCTACCTTTAGAAGTCTTCTCTGCGCAGTGTCCCCGCAGCGTCTTCCGGCTCTGAATTCACTTTGCCAGGCATCGGGCCTGGGCAGAGCCGACTGCGCATGCCCGCACTACAATAAAATGGCCGCTTTGACTGTAAGCGGCCATTTTCTTGTAGTGCGGACATGCGCAGTCGGCTCTGCCCAGGCCCAGTGCCTGGCAGAGTGAATTCAGAGCCGGAAGACGCCGCAGGGACGCTCACTCGTGGACTTGGTAAGTTCTATTTGATCGAATGTTGCCTACCCCTGAAACGAGCATTTTTTTCCCCCCATAGAGTATAATAGGATTCGATATTCGATCCAAGTAGTCGAATATTGCGGGGCTACTCGAAACGAATATCGATACTTACTGTTCGCTCATCTCTAACTATAAGTCATTTCTGACTTCCTGTCTCCTGGAGATGGACCATAGACATTAGTCACAATGCTCTAGAACAGGGGTGCTCACACTTTTTTAGCGTGTGAGCTACTTTATTAGCTGACCAAGGCAAAAGATCTACTAGGGCGGGGCTAGAGCGGGACTGTGGGCGGGGCTGGGCCTATGGGCGAGCTTGTGGGTGTGGCAGGTATGTCTGTGGGTGGGGCTGGGCATGTGGGCGGGGCCGGGTGGCTCGTGAAAGCAGGAGACAGCGGCGTTCTGTGGCCACCCAGGGATCCCCAGTGTCTGTCTGTTCACAGGGCAGGCTGAGAGTTATCTCTGGACATTGGCAGGCTGGGGCTGCGGCAGCCCCGCCTGCCAGTGTCCGGAGATGACTCTCAGCCTGCACTGTGAACAAGCAGACACCGGGGATCCCTGCATCCCACAATCGACCCATATGTCCTTTGCGATCTACCAGTAGATCGAGATCAACGTATTGGGCACCCCTGCTCTAGAACAAACCCTATTCACTTATATGGGAGAGTTTTCCACACATGTTCTGTGACTTGTATAGAGGTCATACTGTAGATTGGGAAACAGATAAGCAGTAAAATCAATTATTGTGACTGGTGGAGCCTTTGTCTTATCTACCTATGTGTCATAACACATCAGTGTATTGATAAGTGAGAGGGCTGTTGTAAAGAAATCTATAGAAAATAGGAAGTCTCAGCATATTATCTGGCTTAGTAGTCAGCATCAGAACTGAAGGATATTTAGGAAGTTTTTAAAATATATACATGGAAGATTTTTTAAAACCTCACCAATAATTAATTAAAAATATGTTTAACATAAAACTTGAAAAAAGTAGGCAATTCCCTTTAAGTTTTTTCAAAGCACCCTGCCCGCCATCCAAAAGGTGCTGAGACATTGCTCTGGCCAGTGGCGGATTCAGGGTTTGCGGGGCCCTGGGCAATTGACTTTGGGGCCCTACGCGAAGCGCGCCGCAGCAAATTAGGCCCCGCCCACTTTTATGGTGACTGCGCCCATTCTCATTCATTTTTCATGTGATTCCACACAGTATAATCCTCCTACAGTCACCCGTAAATTATATGTCCCCCCTCCATCTCTCCCCATTTTCATATACACCCTTCATCTACCCCTAGTTTCATGTCCCCCCCCTCTATCTCTGTCCCCAGTTTCATGCCATTCTCCCCCTTTATCTGCCCACAGTTTCATGTCCCCCCCCCGTCTCTGCCCCAGTGTCATGCCGTTCTCCCCCCTTCATCTGCCCCAATGTCATGCCATTCTTCCCCCTTCATCTGCCTCAGTGTCATGCCGTTCTCCCCCCTTCATCTGCCCGTGTCATGCCATCCCCCCTTCATCTGCCCCAGTATCATGCCATTCTCCCCCCTTCATCTGCCTCAGTGTCATGCCGTTCTCCCCCCTTCATTTTCCCCAGTGTCATGCCATTCTCTCCCCCTTCATTTGCCCCAGTGTCATGCCGTTCTCGCCCCTTCATCTGCCCCAGTGTCATGCTGTTCTCCCCCCACCATCCACCCCAGTGTCATGCTATTCTCCCCCCTTCATCTGCCTCAGTGTCATGCCGTTCTCCCCCCCTTCATTTGCCACAGTGTCATGCTGTTCTCCCCCCCTCCATCTGCCCCAGTGTCATGCTGTTCTCTCCCCCTTCATCTGCCTCAGTGTCATGCCGTTCTCCCCCCCTTCATTTGCCACAGTGTCATGCTGTTCTCCCCCCCTCCATCTGCCCCAGTGTCATGCTGTTCTCTCCCCCTTCATCTTCCCCAGTGTCATGCCGTTCTCCCCCCTTCATCTGCCCCAGTGTCATGCCATTCTCCCCCCCTCCATCTGCCCCAGTGTCATGCCGTTCTCCCCCCTCCATCTGCCCCAGTGTTATGCTGTCCCCCCCCTCCATTTGCCCCAGTGTCATGCCGTTCTCCCCCCTCCATCTGCCCCAGTGTCATGCTGTTCCCCCCTCCCCTTCATTTGCCCCGCCAGTTTCATTGGGCCCCCTCCATCTCTGTCCCCAGTTTCATGCCGTTCTCTCCCCACCCCCTTCATCTTCCCCAGTGTCATGCCATTCCCCCCCCTCCCCTTCATTTGCCCCCCAGTTTCATGGGCCCCCTTCATTATGTTCCACCTTAATATTTAATACAAAACAAACACTTACACTCACCTTCCATCACTCACCTTCCATCGTTCCCCCGACGCTCCTCTCTCCGCTCTCTCACTCCAGTCACATACACGATGCAGGAGCTGTGACCTCAGCTCCTGCTTAGCTCCGGCCCGGCTTGAGTGTGTAAGCGTGATGTGATGACGTCATCGCGCCTACACACGCAAGCCGGGCTGGAGCTTTAAAGCAGGAGCTGATCTCACAGCTCCTGCATCGCGTATGTATTCAGCTCATCGGCGGACGGACGCCGATGAGCTGAAATCGTGACAGGCAAGTGCCGGGGGGCCCCCAGAGGCTCTGTGGGCCCCGGCACTTGCCCGACTATGCCGAGGCTGACCGGGACCATTTTGTTAGGGCCGGGCCGCGGGGTCCCGCTAAGCGCGGGGCCCCGGGCGGTTGCCCGGCTCGCCCGGCCCTGGATCCACCCCTGGCTCTAGCTTACTTACAACTCTGAATATATACTGTGTAAGTGACCAGCCATAACAATGAAAACTTAATACTGTGCAGGTTTTTCTAGTGCTGACAAAATAGCTGTGCCCTATGAAGATCTCTACAAAATCTGTGAAGGTCTACTGTGGTATCAAGCACCAAGACATGAGCACATCCTTTAAGATCTGTAAGTTGTGCAGCGGGACCTCTATGGACTGGACTTGTTTTTCCAGCACATCTCAGAGATGTACTATCAGACTGATATCTGAGGAATTTGGAGGCTAAGTCAACACCTTAAGCTCCTTGTCATGTTCATCAAACAATTTCTAAAAATATCTGTCGTGTAGCAGGGCATATTATCCTACTGGAAGAAACCAGACCAGGACACAAAGTTCTGCAGAATAACATTGCCCGAAGCTTCCACCAGCTTGTCTTCTACTGATAGTATATCCTGATGCTATCTCTTCATACACATAAGAACTGGCTGTCCACGTGATATATAAGACATTGAGTTGGATCCTTCATTGCACTATGGTCCTATTGTGATGATAACACTCTACTTGTAGACACTTTTGGCAGAGGGCAGAGACCAGCATTGGTACTTACATGTATGGTAGATCCACAGGATATGTCATAAATGGTCAGCAAATGTATGTTCCACCTCTGAGATCCACATCTAGGCAGGCAGCTTCAGTGGTGTAACTAAAGTCTTATAGGTTGCGTGAAAAGCTTGACTGGGGCTCCCTGCCCCATCCCTACTGCCTATTCCTGATAGTGGATACTGCAGCAGGGTCCCATAGACTAGATATGTATATATACAGTAGTACCCACAACAGCTCTTAGCAAGAATACAGTGAGTAAGCAGGGCCTGGCATGTAATGCTTGGAGCTGTGTGATCTGGGAACCAGCTTGTATCAGCGGCCCAAACAGTCTCACCCCCATAGATCTAAAATTCATGGCCTATTTTCAAGGGTTTCAATATTGATGGCCTGTCCTTAGGTTAGATCATCTGTTGTTGGAATACACACTGATCAATAGGGCCTTATGCATTCTAGTGGGTTCAAATGTACAGGTAAAACATAATGTGAACACATCCTAATAAATCCTGTAAATGTACAGATGTTTGAAGACTGAAGCAAAAATGGCAAATTTACACCTGGATGGACTAAGGCAAAAATGAAGAATTTACACCTGGATGGGGTCAGTGACATGTTGGAGAAAACGGTGAAATGTTGGAGAAAAAAGTAAATATGAGTCTGGGGAAGATATTTTTATTCCTGTTAATTATGAGTGCAGCGATCTTGAAGCATGGTGTAAATGTTATCTAACATTGCAAAATCAAAGATATGCCTAGAACTTTAGGAATGTTATTACAGAGAATCAGATAAGATGTAATAGATAACGTATCCTTTATTTGACATTTTCTTGCTTCTTTGAAACTTTTAGATTTATGTTGAGCATTAATTGCAGGCTTAGGTTTCGTTCACACTTGTGCCCCTGTCCAGTGTTTGCCATTCTGCCGGGTTTCCGTCCTCAGCCCCGGCGAAATTGGACAGGGGACAGAAACCCGGTGGTCAGCTTTAAAACCCATTCACTTGAATAAGTTTGTAAAGTTGACTGCCAGTGTCCGCCTGCGGACTGTCCACGGGGAAACTTTTTTTTTTTTTTAGCTGGACATAAAGTCCTGCATGTCCGACCGAAAAAAACGGGTTTCCCCGCTGAGAGGCCGCAGGCGGATACTGGCCTTCACCTTTGCAAACCCATTCAAGCAAATGGGTTTTAATGCTGACCGCCAGGTTTCTGTCCCAGCTCAGCTATCTGACAGCTATCTCATGTACAGTCCTATGAAAAAGTTTGGGCACCCCTATTAATCTTAATCATTTTTTGTTCTAAATATTTTGGTGTTTGCAACAGCCATTTCAGTTTGATATATCTAATAACTGATGGACACAGTAATATTTCAGGATTGAAATGAGGTTTATTGTACTAACAGAAAATGTGCAATATGCATTAAACCAAAATTTGACCGGTGCAAAAGTATGGGCACCCTTATCATTTTATTGATTTGAATTCCCCTAACTACTTTTTACTGACTTACTGAAGCACAAAATTGGTTTTGTAACCTCAGTGAGCTTTGAACTTCATAGCCAGATGTATCCAATCATAAGAAAAGGTATTTAAGGTGGCCAATTGCAAGTTGTTCTCCTATTTGAATCTCCTCTGAAGAGTGGCATCATGGGCTACTCAAAACAACTCTCAAATGATCTGAAAACAAAGATTGTTCAACATAGTTGTTCAGGGGAAGCATACAAAAAGTTGTCTCAGAGATTTAACCTGTCAGTTTCCACTGTGAGGAACATAGTAAGGAAATGGAAGACCACAGGGACAGTTCTTGTTAAGCCCAGAAGTGGCAGGCCAAGAAAAATATCAGAAAGGCAGAGAAGAAGAATGGTGAGAACAGTCGAGGACAATCCACAGACCACCTCCAAAGAGCTGCAGCATCATCTTGCTGCAGATGGTGTCACTGTGCATCGGTCAACTATACAGCGCACTTTGCACAAATAGAAGCTGTATGGGAGAGTGATGAGAAAGAAGCCGTTTCTGCACGTACGCCACAAATAGAGTTGCCTGAGGTATGAAAAAGCACATTTGGACAAGGCAGCTTCATTTTGGAAACAAAAATTGAGTTGTTTGGTTATAAAAAAAGGCGTTATGCATGGCGTCCAAAAAGAAACAGCATTCCAAGAAAAACACATGCTACCCACTGTAAAATTTGGTGGAGGTTCCATCATGCTTTGGGGCTGTGTGGCCAATGCCGGCATCGGGAATCTTGTTAAAGTTGAGGGTCTCATGGATTCCACTCAGTATCAGAAGATTCTTGAGAATAATGTTCAAGAATCAGTGACGAAGTTGAAGTTACGCCGGGGATGGATATTTCAGCAAGACAATGATCCAAAACACCGCTCCAAATCCTCAGGCATTCATGCAGAGGAACAATTACAATGTTCTGGAATGGCCATCCCAGTCCCCAGACCTGAATATCATTGAACATCTGTGGGATGATTTGAAGCGGGCTGTCCATGCTCGGCGACCATCTAACTTAACTGAACTTGAATTGTTTGTCCAAAATACCTTTATCCAGGATCCAGGAACTGATTAAAATCTACAGGAAGCGACTAGAGGCTGTTATCTTTGCAAAAGGAGGATCTACTAAATATTAATGTCACTTTTCTGTTGAGGTGCCCATATTTTGCACCGGTCAAATTTTGGTTTAATGCATATTGCGCATTTTCTGTTAGTACAATAAACCTAATTTCAATCCTGAAATATTACTGTGTCCATCAGTTATTAGATATATCAAACTGAAATGGCTGTTGCAAATACCAAAATATTTAGAACTAAAAATGATTAAGATTAATAGGGGTGCCCAAACTTTTTCATAGGACTGCACATTATGTACATTCATACAAGAAAGGCTCTTAAAGCTGTTATGTTTCTAGATATTACAGTCTGCTTGTCACCAATAACTATACAGATAAAATTATACATATAATTGACCAGGTAACCATCTCCCCTATAAGTGGTTCCTACATAAGGCTAAGGCCCCATGTAGTGGGCCATAGAGAAAAAGCGCTGCGGGAAAATCTGCAACAGAAACACCGGAGTTTCCATAGGTATAACTGACATGCTGCCATTTCCAAAACCGCAACGGCATTTTTCATTTTCACTAGAATCCCATCCACATTGCAGAGACTTTAAAATTCAGCAGTTTATGCCATGTGGTGCCCTGGCCTTATACAGGGAATATACTACCACAATAGCGTAGATTGCTAGTTACTGAGACATTACTATAGGCAAGTACCCTCTCTTTTTCTGAGTTGAACCAAATTCTTCCGTATTTAATGTACAAAGAACATATATAGTATTCTATTTTATATATAGTATTCTATTGTATGCTATTTTATATATAGTATGCTATTTTATCTTGGAAATACTAATCATATTGAGTATGGATTATGGCTGGAAGAAATGAGCAGACACATCATTTGCTTACAAATGGATTCAACCTGAAATTTCCAAAGGCTTCAGGTTTACACAAACATAAAACTTTTGGGTTTCGTCCCCTATGAAACACTATTATACTCTTCACAGACCCAAGAATGTAAGTGGAGGCCCAGGATAGGTGAGGGAAAATGGTAAACACTTATACTCATCTTGCCTCACCTCTCCTTTTCCCAGCATTGCCCAAGCATCCTCTTCAGGCCTCTTCCAGCCTCCGCCTGATGTCACGCGCCCTGGGGTCACTACTGAGGCCTGTAATTGGCCTCAACAGTCAACAGTGGTGACCCTGGGACACATAATGTAAGACTGGGGAAGAGACCTGAGGAGGACACCAGGGACACCACAGAGATGCCCAGGAGAGGTAAGGCAAGGTGAGTATAAGTGTATGTTATGTCACTCACCTCCCCTGAGCCCCCAGAATATAGAACTTCTGGTTCTATCCAAACAAGTTCAGTACGAAATGAAACCGGAGGGCTGAACTGAATATTTGTGACGTGAAGGTTGTGAGCTTTGTCAATTTCTAGTTAGAATCCATTGTGAAAAAGGATGGTAAAGAAGCCGCGGCCTGTAGATAAAGTGGCATCAGGGGTAAAAGGCCAGTGACTCAAAATCAAAGCAAAACAGACTTATCATCCATAGCTACCAATAACAGCCCATAGCAACTAATCACAGCCCAAACGCAGTCCATATTACCAATCACAGCACAACTTTCATTTTTCGAAAGCCCCCCAAAAATGTGTCCATGTTTTCAAAATATTTATTTACTATAAAATAAGGTTATAGATATCACCCCATACAACCAATGAGGCACAAAGGAGAATTTGTGAGAGATTTAGGTATTCATAGGTATCAACATATGTGACAGTGGGAAAGTCTGACAATTGATGGTATTGAAATATTATTATTATTATTATTATTATTATTATTATTATATTAGGTTCTACGCACAATATTAGGCAATGACAAAGTTAATTATTGGTTAGATCTTAGTCACACTGCACATTGGGGTAAATTTCATAAGAACTGCCGTTTTGTTCACCAGTTTTAATAAACAGCCCAACTGGTTCAGAGAACTGGAGATTTATGGAGAGGCTGCAGATCTGACTAGTCAGGGGTGAACCTACCCCTTTCGCCGCCCGAGGCGAATGACAGAAAGCCCCCCCCCCCCCCCGGGAGGAGGGGGCGTGGCTGAGCGGAGGGGGTGGGACGACGTGAAGGGGGAGGGGCTTAGTGCCGTTCGCAGGCAGAGCGCAGGCACGGAGATGACCTGCTCTCTGCCTGAGCGTGAGGGGAGGCTGCTGGAGCAGCGCTGCTCCAGTGGCCTCCCCAATCCACCGCTCGGTGCTAAGCCAGTCCAGGACAGCTTGTCCTGGACTGGCTTAGGTTAGCAAAAAATGCCGCCCTCCCTGAGGCCCTGGCATAGCGCCGCCTGAAGCGCTCGCTTCAGGTCGCCTCATGGGAGGTGCGGCGCTGTGACTAGTTGTGCCAGAGGAGCCAGAATGGAAATCTATGCCAGGTAGGAACTGGTGAAGATTTCTAATATAACTCACGACAGAAAACTGGCATGAGTTATAATATATTATAATTGCACAACGTGATGGACAAGGCATGGATTAGGGTCTGTGGTGCACATTTGGTGCAATAAAACTTTTGTAGAGAGAATGATGAATTTTCTCCATTGTTTTCAATGGGGTTACTCATACATTATGATCCATTTTAAAATATTGTAAAAAAAATAGGACATGTCCATGAATAGACGCAAGTCTATGAGAAATCCATGGTAACGTGTCCCACACAGATGCAAAACAATCGCAGGGTTGCATAGCCATAATGACTAATGAATTTCATCCATTTTTTAATGGGTAGTTAAATAATCAAGTGGATGTTAAATATGAACAGACAGCCAGAAAATGGATGAAAAATGTCCATTAAAAATGGACCATTTCATCCATTTTTAATGCACTTTTTTTTACGTCATTGTGAATGTAGCTTTTCTTCTGTTCCCTGATCCTCTAAATGCAGGAACAGCAGCTCTAATATAATGATTAGAGATGAGCGAACACTAAAATGTTCGAGGTTCGAAATTCGATTCGAACAGCCGCTCACTGTTCGAGTGGGTTTCGAACCCCATTATAGTCTATGGGGAACATAAACTCGTTAAGGGGGAAACCCAAATTCGTGTCTGGAGGGTCACCAAGTCCACTATGACACCCCAGGAAATGATACCAACACCCTGGAATGACACTGGGACAGCAGGGGAAGCATGTCTGGGGGCATAAAAGTCACTTTATTTCATGGAAATCCCTGTCAGTTTGCGATTTTCGCAAGCTAACTTTTCCCCATAGAAATGCATTGGCCAGTGCTGATTGGCCAGAGTACGGAACTCGACCAATCAGCGCTGGCTCTGCTGGAGGAGGCGGAGTCTAAGATAGCTCCACACCAGTCTCCATTCAGGTCCGACCTTAGACTCCGCCTCCTCCGGCAGAGCCAGCGCTGATTGGCCGAAGGCTGGCCAATGCATTCCTATGCGAATGCAGACTTAGCAGTGCTGAGTCAGTTTTGCTCAACTACACATCTGATGCACACTCGGCACTGCTACATCAGATGTAGCAATCTGATGTAGCAGAGCCGAGGGTGCACTAGAACCCCTGTGCAAACTCAGTTCACGCTAATAGAATGCATTGGCCAGCGCTGATTGGCCAATGCATTCTATTAGCCCGATGAAGTAGAGCTGAATGTGTGTGCTAAGCACACACATTCAGCACTGCTTCATCAAGCCAATACAATGCATTAGCCAGTGCTGATTGGCCAGAGTACGGAATTCGGCCAATCAGCGCTGGCTCTGCTGGAGGAGGCGGAGTCTAAGATCGCTCCACACCAGTCTCCATTCAGGTCCGACCTTAGACTCCGCCTCCTCCGGCAGAGCCAGCGCTGATTGGCCGAAGGCTGGCCAATGCATTCCTATGCGAATGCAGACTTAGCAGTGCTGAGTCAGTTTTGCTCAACTACACATCTGATGCACACTCGGCACTGCTACATCAGATGTAGCAATCTGATGTAGCAGAGCCGAGGGTGCACTAGAACCCCTGTGCAAACTCAGTTCACGCTAATAGAATGCATTGGCCAGCGCTGATTGGCCAATGCATTCTATTAGCCCGATGAAGTAGAGCTGAATGTGTGTGCTAAGCACACACATTCAGCACTGCTTCATCAAGCCAATACAATGCATTAGCCAGTGCTGATTGGCCAGAGTACGGAATTCGGCCAATCAGCGCTGGCCAATGCATTCTATTAGCCCGATGAAGTAGAGCTGAATGTGTGTGCTAAGCACACACATTCAGCACTGCTTCATCAAGCCAATACAATGCATTAGCCAGTGCTGATTGGCCAGAGTACGGAATTCGGCCAATCAGCGCTGGCTCTGCTGGAGGAGGCGGAGTCTAAGGTCGGACCTGAATGGAGACTGGTGTGGAGCGATCTTAGACTCCGCCTCCTCCAGCAGAGCCAGCGCTGATTGGCCGAATTCCGTACTCTGGCCAATCAGCACTGGCTAATGCATTGTATTGGCGTGATGAAGCAGTGCTGAATGTGTGTGCTTAGCACACACATTCAGCTCTACTTCATCGGGCTAATAGAATGCATTGGCCAATCAGCGCTGGCCAATGCATTCTATTAGCGTGAACTGAGTTTGCACAGGGGTTCTAGTGCACCCTCGGCTCTGCTACATCAGATTGCTACATCTGATGTAGCAGTGCCGAGTGTGCATCAGATGTGTAGTTGAGCAAAACTGACTCAGCACTGCTAAGTCTCTGCATTCGCATAGGAATGCATTGGCCAGCCTTCGGCCAATCAGCGCTGGCTCTGCCGGAGGAGGCGGAGTCTAAGGTCGGACCTGAATGGAGACTGGTGTGGAGCGATCTTAGACTCCGCCTCCTCCAGCAGAGCCAGCGCTGATTGGTCGAGTTCCGTACTCTGGCCAATCAGCGCTGGCCAATGCATTCTATTAGCCCGATGAAGTAGAGCTGAATGTGTGTGCTTAGCACACACATTCAGCTCTACTTCATCAGGCTAATAGAATACATTGGCCAATCAGCGCTGGCCAATGCATTCTATTAGCTTGATGAAGCAGAGTGTGCACAAGGGTTCAAGCGCACCCTCGGCTCTGATGTAGCAGAGCTGAGGGTGCACAAGGGTTCAAGTGCACCCTCGGCTCTCCTACATCAGAGCCGAGGGTGCGCTTGAACCCTTGTGCAGCCTCGGCTCTGCTACATCAGAGCCGAGGGTGCGCTTGAACCCTTGTGCACACTCTGCTTCATCAAGCTAATAGAATGCATTGGCCAGCACTGATTGGCCAGAGTACGGAATTCGGCCAATCAGCGCTGGCCAATGCATCCCTATGGGAAAAAGTTTATCTCACAAAAATCACAATTACACACCCGATAGAGCCCCAAAAAGTTATTTTTAATAACATTCCCCCCTAAATAAAGGTTATCCCTAGCTATCCCTGCCTGTACAGCTATCCCTGTCTCATAGTCACAAAGTTCACATTCTCATATGACCCGGATTTGAAATCCACTATTCGTCTAAAATGGAGGTCACCTGATTTCGGCAGCCAATGACTTTTTCCAATTTTTTTCAATGCCCCCAGTGTCGTAGTTCCTGTCCCACCTCCCCTGCGCTGTTATTGGTGCAAAAAAGGCGCCAGGGAAGGTGGGAGGGGAATCGAATTTTGGCGCACTTTACCACGTGGTGTTCGATTCGATTCGAACATGGCGAACACCCTGATATCCGATCGAACATGTGTTCGATAGAACACTGTTCGCTCATCTCTAATAATGATGCCCATGGTTGCCTGCTGTACTGAAACTACAACAGGGCCACATTCACTACAAAAAAGTTGGAGCACTACTGCGCAGGAAGTAACCCAAAGGGACTCTGGGTTCTTCATTTTTGTGATCAGTAGGGGTCACAGAAGTTCGTGCCCCACTGTAATGAGGAGGACCAGAGCATCCGCAGCACTGTGCAGAGGCTGCCTGCCCTCTCCCCACTGCTTTCCCAAGTCCCCACTTCCAGGTTTCAGGAGGCAGGCCGGAACCTCTGCAGCATTGTGCGGGGGGTTGCTGGTCTCCTCCTGATCTGGACGGGGGTTTCAGCCTAATGGCGGGCCGGAACCTATGTAAGGAGGGCTCTGGCTTCAGACTGCCACTGGCTATTCAGTAATAAGCGTTCCTCCTGTTCTGACTGCCATTGTTTTTGACCCTCTTTCCTTGACCTTTGACCTTGCCTTTGCCTCTTGATTTCATACTCTGCCTGTTTCTGTTAATGACCTTGGCTTGCATCTAGACCTCTGCTCCCTGAACTCTGCTTTGTAGTTCGCTACCTTTCCTTTTATCAGCTCGGCCTGCTTGACATTCCATTTGGATTTCCCACTTTACTGCGCTGTCCTCTTGCTGACGACCTGGTCCGTACGTTACTCTCTGCCACTACCTTCTGGACACCTGCTTCAGCCTTCTGGATCCCTGGACCAACACGGCAACCTGAAACATGGTAAGAGATCTCAGTGTCTGGTTTGCTGTGATCAGTGGTGAACCTAGCCTCTCTGCTGCCTGAGGCGGACGATAGAAAGACGCCCCCCCACCCCGACTGAATACCAGGGCGAAGGAGGTTGCTAGTGGTAACACTGCAGTGAATACAGGGCAGTAACATTTTGTGACTTACAGGAGACGTCTCTGACTAATTGCTCACATTTCCCATCTCTTTCGTTTGGACCACCATGAACACACACTCAACCCACATTGTCCTCACCTACACCGAGCCCCTTAAATAGTGCACCTTATTAATAATACCCCCCTTGTATTAATAAAACCCCTAATAGCCCTTATATAAATAACACCCTTGTATTAATGATGCCCCTAATAGCCCTTATATAAATACGGTCTCTTGTATTAATGATGCCCCTAATAGTCCTTATATAAATCCCTTCCCTTGTATTAATGATTCCCCTAATAGCCCTTATATAAATAACATCTGTTAATATATAAAGTGCCCCCTCCTAGTGACCCCTTAAATTACCCACATGTTCTGTCCCCACATGAAGGCGATTGAAGGTGTAAGTAATAGTGGCCGTGTGACTCTCCTACCTTCATATCCAAGCAGTGGAGCAGACCGGAGGAGCTCAGGATAGATGGATTCAAACGTAGACACGATGATATGATGAACCAACGTGGGTTTATTTGACCCAAGAACAGCGACAAACGATAACACGATACTGTAATAGCCTTGGTAGTAGTGGTATTAAATGTAGTCCTGTTGGTGTCTTTCCTGAGGCTAACTGCTGGTCAAAAACTGATGCCTTCACAAGTCCAAGTTTAAGCAAGTCCAGTCACACAGCTATGAAAAACTAAAATGGATGCAGGGAGTGACATGGACCAGGGCTTTGCCTAAAACCATGCCGAGAGAGAAAAAACTTTATTAACAGGAACAAGGGCATGCAGCATGCAAATTCTGGCCAGCAGATGGCAGCAACAACAATTCATAGAAATAACATGAAAGGGAAATAGTAATACAGGACATTTAACTAATAAATATGAGGAGAACAGCACACCACACTGTTACTGTAGCAGCTGACATCTCCTCTTCATCACCTATGGTGACAGCACACAGGACGTCTGAGTCTCAGTGTAGGGGATGCAGGACGTCATAGTATCACTCCTCCTACACAGAGAAGCAGACATCTTGTATCTGTCTTCTCTGTGTCTAGTAAACCACAGTTGTTTACAAAACGGAGTCACAGATTTAGTTTTAACTAGATCGGTGTCTTGCAGACGCCGATCTAGTTAACAGTGAAGCATAGATTATGGTAATGGCCCTAGGAGTAATAGGGAACCTAGGCTGCATGCATCCCATCAGGTAAAGTCACCTGCAGAGCGATGTACCTGATGGGACGCATGCAGACGAGCACCCCTCCATGCCACCCCTTCTGATAGTGCCACCTGAGGCAGACGTCTCACTTCGCCTCATTAGAGGTGGGTCCCTGGCTGTGATTTGTGGTGCACTGTGTGTTTGGCATTTCCCAACCCGTACCGCTCTGCCCAGCAGTGCAGCCAAATCCATCTCCACCATCTGGGGCTCTGGTGAACACCATTGTGAGGTTGGAGTTGGTGTGGCTTGGGGGGTGTTGCACACGTGGCTCCATATTAACCATTTAAATTGGTGTACCTAGTACTGGTTCTTACTTTGGTTCTGAACTGCATCTGCTATCCTAACACCTGCCAATAATAACAGAGGGGTAACTTAAATCTCCTGTGCCTGATAAACAATCTGCAGAGCGCCCCTTGCCCTGCCTTGGGCATTTAGTATAGTGGTAGATTTTATGAGGCCCATTTGCACCCTCTATAGCTGCACCCCTGAGCCATATTTATGGCATATCTTTGAGATATGTTCAATATCATAACAATAAGAGATAAGGGATTAGATTGTGAGACCCACTAAGAATAGGGACTAATGTAAGCATACCTCCCAACTTTTGAAGAACTGAAAGAGGGACAAAATGTGCGGAGCGCGTAGCGCGCCGCGGCAAATTTAGCCCCGCCCACTTTTGTGTTCACTCCGCCCACTCGTTAATTTTTCATGTGCCCGCACACAGTATAATCCTCCTACAGTCACCCGTAAATTATATGTCCCCCCTCTATCTCTCCCCCAGTTTCATATACACCCTTCATCTGCCCCCAGTTTCATGTCCCTCTTCCATCTCTGCCCCCAGATTCATGTCCCTCCATCTCTGCCCCCAGATTCATGTCCCTCCATCTCTGCCCCCAGATTCATGTCCCCTCCATCTCTGCCCCCAGATTCATGTCCCTCCATCTCTGCCCCCAGATTCATGTCCCTCCATCTCTGCCCCCAGATTCATGTCCCTCCATCTCTGGCCCCAGATTCATGTCCACACATCTCTGCCCCCAGATTCATGTCCACACATCTCTGCCCCCAGATTCCTGTCCCACATCTCTGCCCCCAGATTCCTGTCCCTCCATCTCTGCCCCCAGATTCATGTCCCCCATCTCTGCCCCCAGATTCATGTCCCTCCATCTCTGCCCCCAGATTCATGTCCTCTCCATCTCTGCCCCCAGATTCATGTCCCCACATCTCTGCCCCCAGATTCATGTCCCACATCTCTGCCCCCAGATTCATGTCCCACATCTCTGCCCCCAGATTCATGTCCCTCCATCTCTGCCCCCAGATTCATGTCCCTCCATCTCTGCCCCCAAATTCATGTCCTCTCCATCTCTGCCCCCAGATTCATGTCCCCCATCTCTGCCCCCAGATTCATGTCCCCCATCTCTGCCCTCAGATTCATGTCCTCTCCATCTCTGCCCCCAGATTCATGTCCCCCATCTCTGCCCCAATGTCATGCCGTCCTCTCCTTCATCTGCCCCCAGATTCACGTTCCACCTCCACATTAAACTTACCTTCTCCTCCGCTCCCTCGCCGCCTCTCTCGCTGACACATGCGTCTGAAGGAAGGAGCTGACACAGGTCAGCTCCTCGCATCGCCGCTACCCGCCTCTCTCCCTGACATATGCGGCTGAAGCTGCTCGCGTGCTCGCTTCGCCGCTGCGTCTCTCTCTCTCGCTGACACATGCGGCTGTGTCAGCTCCTCGCTTCGCTGCTGCAGCCGGCTCCTGGCTTGTAGACGCGATGTACAAACCAGGAGCCGGCGGCAGCAGCGAAGCAAGGAGCTGACACAGGTCAGCTCCTCGCTTCAGCCGCATGTGTCAGCGAGAGAGAGAGACGCAGCGGCGAAGCGAGCACGTGAGCAGCTTCAGCCGCATGTGTCAGGGAGAGAGGCGGGCAGCGGCGAAGCGAGGAGCTGACCTATGTCAGCTCCTTCCTTCAGCCGCATGTGTGTTCAACTCAGATCTGTGTCCTCTGGACGCAGATCTGAGTTGAAATCGGGACATACCTCCCTCCAACCGGGACCGCGGGACATGTCACCCAAATCGGGACTGTCCCGCGGAAATCGGGACGGTTGGGAGGTATGTGTAAGGGATGAAAATCTGTGCACAGCACTGCAGAATATGTTAGTGCCATGTGAAATAATAAATCATTGTGCTACATGATGAGGAAGAAGAGGCCAAGAAGCAGCCTAAATGTCCTACAAGACAATCCCATAATGATACTGAGCTGTACTTGGTGATCATCGCTTCACCCACATGGATAGATGTCATGTACAGATAACAAGTTAGCAAGCAGCCAACTCTGAATACATAGCAGATAAGCATCGCCCAAAGGTGTTAACTTCCCATATGAATGACTTCCATATATGCTTTATTATGGAGATAAACCTACATTTTATTACATTACAAATATCAGTCTTTGTGTGGACTAGCGCCTATAGAACATGTAGTGTTGATCGTCACCTACTTACAATCCTGTTATACTTATGCAGGGCCGGCGTCAGCGCACGGCATAGTCGGGCAAGTGCCGGGGCCCACAGAGCCTCTGGGGGCCCCCCGGCACTTGCCTGTCACAATTTCAGCTCATTGGCGTCCGTCCGCCGATGAGCTGAAATACATACGCTATGCAGGAGCTGTGAGATCAGCTCCTGCTTTAAAGCTCCGGCCCCGGCTTGCGTGTGTAGGCGCGATGACGTCATCGCATCACGCCTACACACGCAAGCCGGTCCGGAGCTAAGCAGGAGCTGATCTCACAGCTCCTGCATCGCGTATGTGATTGGAGGGAGAGCGGAGAGAGGAGCGTCGGGGGAACGAGGGAAGGTGAGTGATGTAAGTGTTTGTTTTGTATTACATATTAAGGTGAAACATAATGAAGGGGGCCCATGAAACTGGGGGGCAAATGAAGGGGAGGGGGGGGAACGGCATGACACTGGAGAAGATGAAGGGGGTGGGGAGAGAACGGCATGAAACTGGGGACAGAGATGGAGGGGGCCCAAAGAAACTGGGGGGCAAATGAAGGGGAGGGGGGAACAGCATGACACTGGGGCAGATGGAGGGGGGGAGAACAGCATGACACTGGGGAAGGGGGTGGGGAGAGAACGGCATGAAACTGGGGACAGAGATGGAGGGGGCCCAATGAAACTGAAGGGGCAAATGAAGGGGAGAGGGGGAACGGCATGACACTGGGGCAGAGACGGGGGACATTAAACTGTGGGCAGATGAAGGGGGAGAACGTGATGAAACTGGGGACAGAGATGGAGGGGAGACATGAAACTGGGGGCAGAGGAAGGGTGTATATGAAACTGGGGGAGAGATGGAGGGGGGCATATAATTTACGGGTGACTGTAGGAGGATTATACTGTGTGGGAGCACATAATAAATGAATGAGAATGGGTGGAATCAACATAAAAGAGGGCGGAGCTAAATTTGCCACGGCGCGCAGAGCGCGCCGCACATTTTGCCCCTCTTTCTACTCTTTAAAAGATTGGGAGGTATGGCGTTGGTGACGCCACACTCCTGCATGACGTCACTCGCTTCATATGCAACGCACAGTGTCTCGACTCCCCCACCTCCTTTACAAGGGGGCCCACTGAGGCTCTATCGCCCAAGGGCCCATAAAAACCTGGAGCCGGCCCTGTACTTATGGTCATGTTTTTATGTGCTGTACATTGTCTAGCAAGTACAATGCATTCATGGGAAGTGAAGTGCTTTACATATGTTAGCAAACTAGTCATTTTTTCATTGCATTACGCTAGGACAAAACTACTGACCTTAGATCACCAATAAGGTTCAATTTACTATTCATATAAGTTCATTGTTAGACTCAGAGACCATTTACTGCAACATTTATCCTAAAGCTCCCTCTACTGGTCTTTCTTGAGTACTACAGGTATGAATAAACGTGTAAAAAAAATTTTGTCGAAGGACCTAAAAGCTCTAAGCTTCTTAGAAAATGTTCTAAAATATAATAAATAAGTAATAGCGTGTTCCGAAGATGAATGATAAAGTCTACGTTTTTCCTTACGCTATAAAAAATATTAAATTAAGTGTAAGTACTGTTCACTTTGCTATTGTGTTGGAGTGTGTTTTGGTGATGACTTTTGTAATACTTTATTAATCTATTGTGCTTCCTTTAACCACTTCTATACCAGGCCAATTTTTGGTTCAGGACCAAACACATTTTTGGGTTTTTGTATGTGTGGTATTGAGGGTTATAACATTTTTTATCATTTGGGTTCTTCAACCAATGTCTTCGCTGACACATAGGGCTTTATTTTTATGTTGTTTTTATTTTTTCATGTGTTTTAATTTTTTTTATATCTGGGAAAATATAAACAAAAGAGGAGGGAAACCATGTCTGTTTTTCACTTTTTTTTTTTTTGCTAAAAAACTTTCTAAAATAGTTTTTCCTCTCCATTACAGTAATTTTTATTTTGTATGGTGTGGTCGGGAGTAGGGCTAGATCCTGTAATAAGGGTGTGTTATTGACATATTCTTTTATTTATTTTTTTAATTACTTTATTAAATATTTATTTATTTTTTTAATTATTTTATGAAATATTTATTTATTTTTTACATTGTGTCCCCATAAGAGGTCATAATAGACCTTTAAGGATATCTGATCACTTTTCTTTGAGGGAGAGGCTGAGTTTCCCTGTAACTGGGGCTAATACATTTAACCCAAGTTGCAGGAGGCATACAGCCTCCTATCCCGACGGATCAAGTGACCGCCAGGTCAGAGGGCAGCCACATCATGGCGGTGCCCATAGCTGTGTACACAGCAATCGGGAAGGCAGGGACAGTAATAAACCTTCCCTGCCTTCTCTATGGGAGCTCTGGCTATAATCACAGTCGGCTCACCATTTCAGTGATTTTGTGCAGCTGCTGAAAACTGCTGGAATGTACTGCTATGTCCTTGCAGAACAAGGCAACCACCAGGGCTGCCCTAGCTCTATGCTTATTAGGCAGTGCACAACCTATTGGGTTGCCAATTTATTGCTAAGTATACTATTATATCAGTGATCAGTTAAAAAAAAATAACATGTTATGTTGTAACGGGGTCAGTAAAGTGGATAGTATATTGTGGGGGCCAGTAAAGGGGGCGTGATGCTGTGTGTAGGCCAAATAAGGGGACTCTTTGACCTTGAAATATGGGACATAGTCTATATTTTTAGGGGTGATCCATCAGAGATCCAAAGATTGCTGGGTCCACTATATGGGGAGAGCACCTTTTTATAGGTGGCCTCAGGCAGCGGAGAGGTGCCAATGCCATCCCCTGGTATTTTTTGGACCAGAAAACCCCTATTAATGTTGGTATCTATTAGTTATTATTACAGTATCCATTAGATGTCTGTGCCTTAACCAATTATGTGCAAGAAAACAAGAAATTCCAGTAGATTCATTGCTGATATTTCCTGTAAGTAGAATAAGCTGGTTCTGTTTTTTACTGAAGATAATAATGGAGACACGGACCTACAACTGCTCAATCACTTTCTTGACAAAGAGACAGTCACCCTGAATTGTTGGAATAGCTTTTTCATTACAATTTGTGTCTAGGTAAACACGGACAAACTGTGACAAGATGACAAGAAAGGTGTATCTGATCAGTGCATGCGGTGGTTTGGTTTGTTACATATTGTACTGTCTGATGATTTTGGTTATTTATGGACCATCTTTGCTTACACAACGTTATCTCAGAGACATTTCCAGAGACTGGTGTAGGGGCAGTGGCGAAACTACCGCCATAGCAGCAGAGGCAGCTGCCACAGGGCCCGGGACATTAGGGGCCCGGTGACAGCCGCTACCGCTGCGGTTTTTTCTTTTTTCTTAATAGGCCGTTACCGGCTGGGGTGATTTACAGTCCTGGATGCCGTGATCGTTACTGATCATGGCATTCAGTGGGTTAATCCAGATTCAGAATATCTTCGGACTCTGGTGGCTACTCCCAGACCTCGGCTGCGTAACACAGCTGAGTTCCAGGAGTAATGTGCAGGTACAGCCTCTGTGCACGCGGCATTACAGCATTGTACTATTACACCATTGATGTGCAGCGTGATGTATTAGTGCCGCACTGGGCAGGAAGGGGTTAGAGATCATCGAGTAGTATTCAATCGAGTAGGTATTCGATCGAATACTACGGTATTTGAAATATTCGTACTCGATCGAATACTGCTAGCTATTCCAAGGAAAAATTTGATTAAGAATCAGCGTTGATTGGCCGAATGCTATACAGTGTATAGCATTCGGCAAATCAACGCTGATTCTGCATCAGGCTCATCCTTGCTAGTCGGGAAAGCTGGCAGCTTGCTGTTACAAGGGAGCTGAATTTTTCTCATAGGAATGAATTGACCAGCGTTGATTGGCCAGTGTATAGCATTCGGCCAATCAACGCTGGTTCTGCAGCAGGCTCGTCCTTGTTAGGAGCTGGCAGCTTGCTGTTACGGGGGAGCTGACTTTTTCACATAGGAATGCATTGACCAGCGTTGATTGGCCAGTGTATAGCATTCGGCCAATCAACGCTGGTTCTCCTGGAGGCTCGTCTGTGAGGAGGCGGAGCCTAAGATCGGACCACAGAAGTCTCCTTACACACGAGCCTCTGGCAGAACCAGCGTTGATTGGCCAAATGCTGTAAACTGGCCAATCAACGCTGGTTAATGCATTCCTGTGACAAAAAATTCAGCTCCCTCGTAACAGCAAGCTGCCTGCTCCTAACAAGGACAAGCCTGCTGCAGAACCAACGTTGATTTCCTGCAGGCTCATCTATGCTAGTTGGGAGAGCTGGCAGCTTGCAGTTACGAGGGAGCTGACTTTTTATCAGCACAACTGCAAGCGCTGTGCAGTTAAAGCGCACGGACCCCATAGACTGTAATCTTGTAAAGACAGTGTCTTTAACTGCAGAGCGCTCCTCCTAAACACTCTCCTCCTGCTATTCGTGGACTTGGTGACTCTCCTTTAGTCGAATAGTGGTTTCCCCTGAAACGAGCATTTCTCCCCATAGACTATAATGGGATTCGATAGTCGATCGAGTAGTTGAATATTGAGGCTCTACTCGAAACGAATATTGAATCTTGAATATTTCACTGTTCGCTCATCTCTAGAAGGGCTTAAAGAGTTGGACAACCCCTTTAAAATGAGACCTCATTTCTCATAGTTTACAGTTTGTGACTTGCTGAAAATGTTCATTATAGCGAGATTGTGCTTTACAAGGCACTTTCATTTATCGGAAAGGTCAAGGCCTACCAAATACAAGACTAAATGACAGAGTACATACATGCTATTATATAAATGCCTGCAGAGGAGGCAAAAAGCACAAAACACTTTTACTAAAATGCTTATTTCTCCTTTGAAACCACTTTTCTGGAATTAATAACAATAAAATGCCCTTGCAAAAAGTACTGAGTGTATATGTTCTAGGCAAATGTTTATCACAAAACAAAGCAATCCTCACAAACATTGCTCTGTGCCTTTCCGGCTGTCCTCCTCTTATTCACACAGCACTGTGTCTACCTAAAGGGAATGTATCATCAAAAAAATTGCTTATTCCTTTAAATCAAGTTTTCATGTTAAACATATTTTTAACAATTGTTGATACATTTTTAAAAAATTTCCATGTATTTCTTATTAAAAAGTACTAAATCCTGCAATTTTCACTTTGTCCACTAAACCTAATGATAGACAGACACTGACCAATTTTATGGGAGTTTCTTTAAAGTAGTCACCTCATTTACATCTTGTGATTACAATATAAATAACCTCTCTATAGATGTCAGTGTTTATCTGCTCTCCCTCTCTGTACAGACCATATCTAGAAAACGCTCCCATAGTCCCCAAAGACCTCTCTTAGCTCCAGTCTCATGCTGCCTATGGACATGAGACTGCTGTAAAGCATCTCACTGAATGCTGTTAACAATGCAGAGGAGAAGCCCAAGCAAGATGGAAGCCCCCATAATCATGTACAGAAAATAGAACTAACATTCTAGAGTCAGATTAGATAAAGTAATATATTTCACTGTTATTTATCTGGTTTAAATAAATAAAATTGATGATACATTCCTTTAACAAATAAATACCTATAATCTGGATTGAATACAGTGTTTTATATAATAATATGTCAATTTGCCTGTAGCAGGTACCCTTTCCATAGGGTACATCAAGTTCTATTGTGGAACCTGCAAGACTTGACAACTGACTGTACCTACAGGTAATAAGTTGCTGTGAACCTCTACTTAAAGAGGACCTTTCATGGTCGGGGCACAGGCAGTTCTATATACTGCTGGAAAGCCGAGAATGCGCTGAATTCAGCGAACTGTCAGCTTTCCCGATCTGTGCCCAGGGTAAAGCGCTATCGGTGCCGGTACCGTAGCTCTTCACAGTCAGAAGGACGTTCCTGACAGTCAGTCAGGTACGTCCTTCTTCAAAGCAGCGCACTGTTGGCTTTCCAGCAGTATATAGAACTGCCTGTGCCCCAAACCATGAAAGGTCCTCTTTAAGGGAATGTGTCATCGGAAAATGACCCTCTGTTTAATCAAGTTTTAACAATTTTTTTTTCATGTTACTATAACTTATTTTAAACTAGCGTCTGCCCGCGACTTCATCTACATGTTGTTGGCATTGATGATCTGCCTATATTCAGCAAATTTCTGCCGTCAATAGTTCACCTGCTCTGGCGTTTCGGCAGCTCTCAAGCTGTCCTGCTGCTGAACTTGTTGCTTACGCCATACCTGTGATTGTTCCAGCATCTTAGCAGCTCGCTGGGAGGCCATGTAATGAGTGTGTTGTTGGCATTGATGATCTGCCTGTTGAGGCATTTTGGCTGCTCTAAAAGCCGCTTGCCGCTTAGCTTGCTCAATCCTCCTCAGCTCTGCTTGAGGAGAGGTCTGTTGACTTCTGGCTACCTCCATAGCTCTTTTTTTTTTTTTACTTTCGCGACAACTTACATAACTTAGCATATTTAAAATTGACAAACATCCAATTTGGATTAAAGAGGTTTTCTCATCTCAGTGTCTCAGCACGCTGCCTAGAGGACACAGAACACTTATGCAGATCAGATAATATGCAGAGGCTTGTACAGAATGGACTCAGTGTTATCTGTGTGTTTACATAGAGAGATAACAGACCAGGCTTTATCAGCAATTAGCTGATTGTCCTGCAGGTAAGAGCAGTTTAATATAGTATGTGAACATAATTTCATAACAATCGTGAAGCCATGTCATTTACCCGGATAAAAAGCAGCCTATATGTTAATCGAGCCTACAAACTATCTATGTGCCAAATTTCATCCAAATATGTTCAGCTATTTTTGCATGATTGAGGAACAAACATTAAAACACATAAACTTTCACATTTATAATGTTAGTATGATTTTAGTTTCCCACACCAGGTCTTTTCCTATTGCTTTGTTAAAATTGATGGACAGATGTCTGTTTTCAACTGAACTACGTAAAGATGATTAATTGAATTGATACAAATTGAAGTAGTTAGGAGTTTCCCAAAAGTTTCAGTTTTTGACCAGTCTAACACTATTGGGAATCACTGAAATTGGTGGCTTCCATGTTACAGATCAGAAGAGGGATCACATGACCTCAGTCAGTGACCCGGCAGACTTCCCTATCATGTCTTGCAGCCAATCCTCCCTCTAGCACAGCAATCATAAAGGAATATAGGTGTGACTCACTAATGAATATATATATATATATATATATATATATATATATATATATATATATATGTACCATGTACTGTATATCACACGACCATGGACTGATTTTTATCCACTGTTAATAAGGAGAACAAATGACAGCAAGCAGAGATCTAGAAAACCGTGAGGAATTGATAAAGAAAGCATATTGGAAAATTGAACAACTTTTCATTAGACAAACAATCACATTTATTTGCTGAAATTGAACAACCAATCGGTGCACTTTTGATTCAGATCAATTCAAATCTGATGGTCAAATTGATCAAATCAGACCCAAAAAGAAATTTGGGAAATTTACTAATTTCAACTATTAACTATCTATGTATCAAGAGACCCCAGAGTGTAATAATGTCACTTCACTTTGACATAACTTTGGCTGCATTTGCGTAAGAGAACTAGAAATTGGATAGATAGGTTTCTTGGAATCCAGGTAGTGTTATATACTATGTGTTACGCTCATTTAAAGTGCTTGTCCCGAAATGAACAAAGAACCTGAGCCGCCGGATCAGAAACTAAAAACGTGAGAGGTGTTGTACTCCTACATGCAGAAATTGATGACCTACATACAGGTCGCCATTATGTAATTCACATAAAATTCATTTATTGTGGTATGGGCACACAGTTATTACTCTGAGCAGTTTCCTCTTGAATCTCAAGCCCTGTTCACATTTCCTGCAAGCAGTACTTTTCTCTCCTCATGTTTCGTGCAGAAACCACATGGATCCCATTATAGTCTATGGGGTCTTCGGGTTTCCTTAGATAACTGCTTTTTTATGCGTATAGGTTCCCGTTCGAAGGGTCCCGTAGCTGACTTCCCGAACAGAAACCCAAACGCAGATGTGCACTGGGTCTCAAGCATATTATGTATTCAGTTCCCAGAAAATAAACATGAAATCATTGCAGAACCTCAACAAATGTATTTTTCGGTCACATAAGGCAGCTCACAATACAATATGAAAGTGCTTAACTCATCTTGAACTAGTTGAGAGTTTGTGTATAGACTTGCCAAGTTGGCATTGCCACACCAGTAACTATCCCAATTATTTTTAAGCAGGGCTCCAGGTAATAGACATGGCGATTGATGCAATAACTAAACTGCGGTTGATGTTGATTCCCATGGTTATACATTTATATGGCACCTACAGAGGCTCGATTTACAGTCACTGGAATAAAGAAACTCGGGGTCATATATAATAGGTAACACCTCGGTAATCGATGCTGATAAGCTAACAGCTATGGGTGCCGCTTTTCTCACCTACTAGCTTAGCAGCGCCAATAAGGCTAGAGCCGAGTAAAGCTTCCAGAAAAGATTTCCACTATCTGTGAGTGTGTTGTGAGTGCAAGTCTGACATATTTATTGCTGGAGAACAAAACATTACAAATCGACACCAAGAAAATGTTGTATTATAGAGTAACTCAAATATTTAGAAGCATAAAATCAATTTTCTTCATCAGAATTTGAGCGTTGCATTGTCACTTCATGATAGGCGTAGAAAACTGAAAATGCTGGTGAGCAGGATCGGCTACATATGGGACACCGCTGGAACCCGACAAAATGCAATAACTATTAATAGGGTTCATTTTGTTATGTCATTACGTATGCCAAATTTCTGGAAATAATAATGTTGCATGCTATGCCATTTTCTTTAGACATATGACTAAGTCTGCAACTGAACCCCTAGCACAGATACACCCTCAGTGATGGCAAGTCAATAGGGCATATGAAGATGTAAGGTTCGTTACTTTCCTAATTTCCAAGATCACCAATGAATCCGTTCAGACTGTTCCCATCAGAAAGTGCCAAGCGAAAACTGGTGAATACACCAGATCTTATAACGCAGACTAGCTTCCCATACAGACAACTATCAAAAGCCTATGATCAAAGACAGTAACAAATCTGCATGCAGAAAAATAGAACTAAATCTATATTGCGTCACAAAATGAGAAAATTACAAGTTGCCCCTCTGTATGATGGACATTGACACCCAGTGCTCTATAGGGATGCAAGACAGAAAAACAGACACAGAGAAAGTTCAATGTATATGCTTGGATTAGTATAAAGGTTGTCTAGAAAACTTTTCTGACAGCAGGGAATATGCAAAGTAAAATAGTAGCCAATGGTCATCTGCTAAAGCCCTCCCCCCCCACTCATACAGAGTGAGCCAATGTAATACATTTGACGCATCTTTAGACTGTCTAGAGTGCATATTAGAAAAGGTTAATAGATGTACACCATTGTTTTGTATTGATTTACAATATCACCTTCAACATAACCTAGATATAAAAAAAAAATTGCCTACTTGATCAGTGCCTTGGTTACCTGGTATGCTAATGAGCTGTTTGGTGCAATGAGGACATCACCGACCACCGTTGATGTCTTTGCACCAAAGAGCTATGCATTCCAGCACCCAGTCCCTACATCCCTCTCTCCCTGCTATGATGGACATGTACACTGTCTGGCCCTGTCAGTCATAGCAGGGAGGTAGCTTTTTGATGCAATGAGAGCAATGGTGACTCCTCCTTGCACCAAACAGCTCATTAGCATGTCAGGAAAAAAGCCAATATCTCAGCAACAGAGACACTAATGGGGAAGCATAAAAAAGTGTTTCATGTACATGAACCCTGTGCTTGTAATTCAATAGGGATTGTTCTGGTGACAGACTCCCTTTAAGGATCATATGGCTCGTACATTATTCACACCTCTCACATAAGTTTTCCAGGTTATGTGGGAATATCATGGCTGGGGGTTTGCCACAGTGTCTGTTATAGGGGAGCTGGATGACAATGCCTGTGTTAGGAGTAACGAAAATACATTTTCAGCCTTACACAATATACTATTTAAACCATTTTGGTTACCAAGGATCCTTGATGTCACTGTGCCCAAATTAAACAATTCTCCAGGATCCTGCTTGTAAGAGCTTACAATTTATGAAGAAACTGCAGCGACACAAGAGGTAAAATGATTGGTATAATTGTCCAAAAAGGTAGGACAAATAAAGCTGCTTGAACCAGTCACGAGCTGGTATCTGAATACGTGTGTATGATATGGCGTGCGTTTATGCGTTTATGTGTATAGAGTGTAGCAGTTAGTTTTGGATAAAGGCAATAGGTTTGGAGGAATAATGTAGAAAACAGAGGCCAAACAGACAAGAGTTAGATAAGGGAGAGTAAGATTATTAAATGTGATAGACATGACTATAAAATTATGTTTTAATGGCATATTCCAAACTGCGAAGATTGCGTACTAATCTGATTGTCCTGGGTAGCGAATTCTAGACAACTGGAGCAGCTCATGAGAATACTTTGGAAGGTTCAGATTACAGAGAATGGTTATTGTTAGAATTCAGGATAGCACACTGATAATGTAATAGACTACTAATCACACATGACTCCCTAAGACAAGCTATTGGCTGCAGTAGTCATGTGGGAGGGTCTTTGCTGTAATGGGTATGGAGACGAGAGGAGATGATCAAAGGTCTATCACTAGAATGGGGTTTATATTCAACCATTGCCTAGCCTTAACTCAGTTTTGGGCCCTTCATTTGTGCACAACAATTAAAAAATTGAGAAAGATTATGTTTCATAATGGTTGCAATTAATTTTAATCCTCACACTGCCAGTTCCTGAACCTATAATAGTGAGAAGGCCGTGTCTGCATGAGGTTACTGTGTAGGTAAGAGACGCACATATAATTGCCTAAAGCACGTCCTTTGCTACTAACTTTAAACAGGGGCAAAAATAAAAACAAGGCTCTAAATACTTTGTGTCCTGCCAAACCAAAGCTAGAATCTAAGAGCATCTGGAAATAGAATTAGGTAACAAACAGGAGTGGCCCAAAGTTTCCCCTATAAACCGAGGTAGTAAATAATATGTACTGTATAGGAATAAAACATATATATAAGGAGCTATACCCTAGTGCCCTGTAAATGTGAAGTAAGTCTAAGATGCCCAGCCATCAGCAGCAAAGCCCCGGACTGCCGCTCTCCCTTGCTGAGATGCATAATTTTGACGTCAGCCCCTGTTCACAAAGGTTTAATGAGTTTCAAGCTGTGGCACTGGGCTTGGGTGAATTCCACACTTTTTTATGGGTAACGTGCCTCTAAAAAACCCAATGCAAACAGTGTGTAATGCTTTTCTAAAGCGGACCAATAATTGCTAGCATATGAAGCGCACTAATTTTATGAGGGCTTCAATGGCATGCGAAAGGACTGATTCATGAAAGCGTCGAGCAACCTTTCAGTGGGTTTTCTGTGAACTGCGCTCGTAAAAAGTGCAGAATGCACCAAAACAGGCAAGTAAATCTCACCGTTTGGATGGTCATTAACAGTGCAAATCTGTGCGCAATGGTGTAATTAATGGCACAGCATTAGGCTGGCAGGAAAACGCCCATCTCGCACTGTTACCCGCTCTTGTGCCCGCTGTAAGTTTATTCATTAGTCTGAGTTCGTTCATTTCTGAGCTCCACAATAGTCAGGGTTTTCTATACGTGACACTTATATTATTTGGTCTATATTTTATTGGACTACAGTTTAATATCATCTCCTCCTTTGTTATTTGGAGGCCATGACTAGAGCTAAACAGCAGACTATTATATCACACATATAGCTTATTCTTTCTATTATAAAAATGGCACATTCATTTCAATTCATGCTGGGTAATAAGATTTGCAGGCTGCTTTCCCTAGAGATAACACTACAGCATAATGGCTTTTAGTGACCCACCCCTTAAGGTCCATATTTACTCCAGGAAAAGAGATATGGGGACATCAGTTAAAATCCAGAAGTCTTTATTTCCAAAAAATATTTATAAGGAGGAGTTTATCACACCATCTGTCATTATCCTCAGACGGGTTGGTGTAGAGCAGGAGCAGATTAAATTATGCACCATAGCTAAATACTAGTTTAAGGGGAACCTCTCACATTGAACATGGCATCTCACCTGCCAGCAGCATGTTACTAAGTTCCAACCACAGTGTCTTTGTGCGACACAGAAAAGGTGAAAGGATGGAGTCTACATGCCTGGATCCCACGGTGAAGCATGGAGGAGGAGGTGTGATGGTGTGGGGGTGCTTTGCTGGGGACACTGTTGGGGATTTATTCAAAATTGAAGGCATACTGAACCAGCATGGCTACCACAGCATCTTGCAGCGGCATGCTATTCCATCCGGTTTGCGTTTAGTTGGACCATCATTTATTTTTCAACAGGACAATGACCCCAAACACACCTCCAGGCTGTGTAAGGGCTATATGACCAAGAAGGAGAGTGATGGGGTGCTACACCAGATGACCTGGCCTCCACAGTAACTAGACCTGAACCCAATCGAGATGGTTTGGGGTGAGCTGGACCGCAGAGTGAAGGCAAAAGGGCCAATAAGTGCTAAGCATCTCTGGGAATTCCTTCAAGACTGTTGGAAGACCATTTCCGGTGACTACCTCTTGAAGCTCATCAAGAGAATGCCAAGAGTGTGCAAAGCAGGAATCAAAGCAAAAAGTGGCTACTTTGTAGAACCTAGAATATAAGACAGATTTTCAGTTGTTTCACACTTTTTTGGTAAGTATATAATTCCACATGTGTTACTTCATAGTTTTGATGCCTCCAGTGTGAATCTACAATTTTCATAGTCATGAAAATACAGAAATCTCTTTGAATGAGAAGGTGTGTCCAAACTTTTGTTCTGTACTATATATATATATATATATATATATATATATATATATATATATCAATTGGCTCAGCTCCTCTTGTTCTGTAATGTACAGTCGGAAACCACGTTCAAATCAACAGGTTCCCGATATCGTTCTATGCATGTATGATGCATAAAATTAATTTTCCCTTATAATGTCAGGACAGACACTGAAACAGAGTCAGACTGGAGCACCAGAGTACCAGACTCTATGACAATAATGCAGAAGACAACTTCATTTGGAGACTACTAGGATCTTTTCTCCCAGTCACTAGGCTTCTGCTGCATGATTCCTCCACCTACAATATGAGAACTATATACCTCCGTAAGATAGGGACACTCTAGCACACATTGGGTTAATAGGACCCCATAGAAATACATGCAGTGTACGTCAGGAGCTCTTTCTACAGTGTTATCCACTTTTCACATTTGACTAGGGACTTTAGTCTTGGAAAAAGCATACAGGAGACTGCAGGATTTTTTTTTTTTTTGCTCCGACACTTTAAGGAAAAACCTCTCAAGAAATGTCACTTATTGTGTCACATGTGCATAACGCATTATCTACCATTTTCGAGCACACAAAAGTGTCAGAACTGAATGGCAGCACTTGTAAACAGCCTTATCCTTCATACACCAGGAGACATTTTAATGGATATATCGCACGGCTGAGACATTTTTAGACAAAAAAAAAAAAGAAATTGAGAAGACATTTTTCTACCTGACCCCCTTTCTACTCACTAAGAGAACCAGCTAAATACAACTTTATTACTATGCCCATCAGCAGTCACTTTTTGTCCCCCTGTCAAGCCCTATACAGCGAATCAATCTACAGTTCTGACAACCAGATAAAGGGACGGTTCTCCATGTGGAGGCTCAGAGTACTCTGCACAGGGCACTTTAAGGCATTCCTGAATTTTAAGTTTTAAGGAATCTGTAGTCGTAAGGTTCCAGACATTAGAATAGGATGTGGGAAGTTTTTATTACTTTTTCGTCTAATGTTCAAAGTAGAAATAGAATGCTATTTATTAGTGATAGGATGTTGGTGAATTTGCTTCATAAAGGTTTCTGTCATTTCCTACTAATAGAAGGAATAGGGAAACAATTCATACATGCAAATCCAGCCAAAGCATCTGCAAGTTAAAGGGGTGGTCCGAAATCATAAAACGATTGTGATAAAAGAAGATATGTGCCGCCATTTCCCCCCATCGCTCCTCAGCCCTCCCAACTAGGCATTCTTTACGTAGCTGCAAATAATCATGCATAAGTTTACCATGTGTGACCAATGTATAGTCAAGTATACCCTATGTGACCTATGTATAGTCAAGTATATCCCATGTGACCAATGTATAGTCAAGTATACGTCATGTGACCAATGTATAGTCAAGTATACTCCATGTGGCTAATGTATAGTCAAGAATATCTTGTGTGACCAATGTATAGTCAAGTATAACCCATGTGATCTATGAATAGGCAAGTATATCCCATGTGACCAATGTATAGTCAAGTATATCCCATGTATATCCCAATGTATAGTCAAGTATACCCCATGTGACTAATGTATAGTTAAGTATACCCCATGTGACCAACGTATTGTCAAGTATACTCCATGTGACCAACGTATTGTCAAGTATAAACCATGTGACCAATGTATTGTCAAGTTTACCCCATGTGACCAACGTATTGTCAAGTATATTCCATGTGACCAACATATAGTCAAGTAGTCAAGTACCTCATGTGATCAATGTATAGTCAAGTATACCCCATGTGACCAATATATATTTTAGTGTAACCCTTGTGACTAATATATAGTTGAGCAGTGGCGTAACTAGGAATGGCGGGGCCCCGTGGCGAACTTTTGACATGGGGCCCCCCCCCCCATCCCAACTGACGCCGAAGACCTCGACCGACCCCCTCCTCCGCACTCTATTATGTCCCTTACTTGCCCCTGCACACAGTATTAACCCCAATAGTGTCCCCTGCACACACAGTATTAACCCCAATAGTGTCCCCTGCACACACAGTATTAACCCCAATAGTGTCCCCTGCACACACAGTATTAACCCCAATAGTGTCCCCTGCACAACACAGTATTAACCCCAATAGTGTCCCCTGCACACACAGTATTAACCCCAATAGTGTCCCCTGCACACACAGTATTAACCCCAATAGTGTCCCCTGCACACACAGTATTAACCCCAATAGTGTCCCTTGCACACAGTATTAACCCCAATAGTGGCCCCTGCACACACAGTATTAACCCCAATAGTGTCCCCTGTACACAGTATTACGTTCCTCTGTGGACACCCATAAACAATTATTATACTCTGGGGTCTTTTCAGACCCCAGAGTATAATAATCGGAGACCCGAGAAATAAAAACATAAAAAAAAAAAAAAAACACTGTTGCTTCTTACCTGTTCCCCGGCTCCTGTGCTGTGCTGTCCTCCTCTCGCGTCCTTCGTTAATGACGTCGGACGTCACATGACCCGGGAAGCATGCCGGGTTCATGTGACGTCAGAGACGTCAGACAGCAGTAGGATGGAGGCCTGGCAGGATCGCGGAGAGGTAAGTAACAGTTTTTTATGTTCCCTTACCTCTCCCGATCCGCCAGTCATTATACTCGGGGGTCTGCAAAGACCCCCAAGTATAATGATAGCCCTTGTGGGGCCCGCGGTGTCACTTGCCGATCCCGGCCCAGCCAGGATCGGCAAGTGAATAGGGCCCGTAACTGCCTATTGAAAAAAAACCGCAGCGGTAGCGGCTGTCACCAGGCCCCCTAATGGCCCGGGCCCTGTGGCAGCTGCTACTGCTGCTACCAAGGTAGTTACGCCACTGTAGTTGAGTATACCCCATGTGCCCAATGTATAGTCAAGTATACCCCATGTGGCCAATGTATAGTCAAGTATACCCCATGTGGCCAATGTATAGTCAAGTATACCCCATGTGGCCAATGTATAGTCAAGTATACCCCATGTGGCCAATGTATAGTCAAGTATACCCCATGTGGCCAATGTATAGTCAAGTATACCCCATGTGGCCAATGTATAGTCAAGTATATCTTGTGTGACCAATGTATAGTCAAGTATAACCCATGTGACCAACATATAGTCAAGTATATCCCATGTGACCTATGTATAGGCAAGTATATCCCATGTGACCAATGTAAAGTCAAGTATATCCAATGTATATCCCAATGTATAGTCAAGTATACCCCATGTGGCCAATGTATAGTCAAGTATATCTTGTGTGACCAATGTATAGTCAAGTATAACCCATGTGACCAACATATAGTCAAATATATCCCATGTGACCTATGTATAGGCAAGTATATCCCATGTGACCAATGTATAGTCAAGTATATCCCATGTATATCCCATGTATATCCCAATGTATAGTCAAGTATACCCCATGAGACCAATGTATAGTTAAGTATACCCCATGTGACCAACATATTGTCAAGTATACCCCATGTGACCAACGTATTGTCAAGTATACCCCATGTGACCAATGTATTGTCAAGTATACCTCATGTGACCAACATATAGTCAAGTACCTCATGTGATCAATGTATAGTCAAGTATACCCCATGTGACCAATATATATTTTAGTGTAACCCTTGTGACTAATATATAGTTGAATATACCCCATGTGACCAATGTATAGTCAAGTATACCCCATGGGACTAATTTATAGTCAAGTGTACCCCATGTGACCAATGTATAGTCAGGTATGCCCCTTGTGGCCACTATATATAATCATTAACTTCAGTAACATGTGACAAATGAAACATTGGCTACAATGGTCACATGAGGGTATGTGGGCATGTATTTGCTGCACACAAGTAAACAGATGTAGGGTCCATTGGAACATTGTAAAAACAGACGTATTTGCACTATTGCCTTGTGTAAATGTGCACTTTAAGACACGTTTATACACCATTGAAACTTGAGCATATGGTATACAATTTTGAATTAGGTATTATAGTATCGTCGGCTGAGTGTAGTTGAGCTGAGTGTGCAGTATCGGACAGTGTGCAGTGTGCACACTGTCCGATACTGCACACTCAGCTCAACTACACTCTGCCGACGATACTGCACACTCAGCTCAACTCAGCTCAACTACTCCGGAGTAGTTACCGTAAAAATATGGCTATGCACTGCTTCTGTATTACACAGACAGGACCCAGGACTAGCTGCCAGAGATGGAAAATGCTCTGACTGCAGTAGAATAATCCTTCAGATACAGTGATCAATAGCAATAGGAGAGGGTGGGTGCTCTTTTATTCACTTGCGCCCCTCTACCCAGGAACAGATTGTAGCATAAAATAAAAAACCTACAACTGACGGCTCGTTCACACCTGCGCCCGATCTCTGTCTGTTGGGTTTCCAACTTCTGCAGACATAAGACGGAAACCCGGCAGACATGTCCTGCAGTGAGCGCTGGTGAGTGTTTTGTGCTCTTTGCGGCAAAACCATTTTTTTTAACCGGACACAAAGTTCTGCATATCCGAATTTGTGTCTGTTTATAAAAAAAAACGTTTTTGCCGTGCAGAGCACAAAACGCTCACCAGTACTCATGGCCGGACACTTTTCAAACCCATTCAAATGAATGGGTTTGAAAAATGCCTGCAGGTTTCTGTCTCCTGTCCAGTTTCGGGCAGGAAACGGAAACCTGCAGAACGGAGGCCAGGACGCAGATGTGAACCCGGCCTTACCCTGCAAAAAAAGAGTCCCCACACAGTTCCGTCAGTGTCCTCCAAAAAAACAGACAACAACAGATCCATTTTTATTTTTTAACATTTATGTCTATGGAAATGGACGGCCATATGTTTGCATCTATTTTTTAATTTGTTTTTTTTTGCATCCACTAGACTGATGTAAAAAAAACATGATCTGAATGGACTCTCGCCATGTCATTTTTGTTTTTTAATTGACAAGAGTCATTATTCAATCTACAGGACAAGCCGTAGTACATACATTTTTTTTTTTTAGTATGTAATTACAATTGTATCTGGATACATTATGATTTTTTTTAATTTTTTTACTTAATACAACCTAGATAAATATAAGGGGAGGGGGCAAGAAGTGGGAAAGAGGGACCTGTTAGACGAGGAGAAGAGCTAAAGACCTATATATCCTGTATACTGTATATATCTTAGGTAAGCAAGATGTGAATAATAGAGGTTTATTATTTATTTATTATGCTTACTTGTATAGCGCCATCATATTCCGCAGCACGTTACAGACATTGACAGTCACTGACCCATACAGGGCTCACAATGTCCATTCCCTATCTGTATGTCTGGCGTGTGGGAGGAAATCCATGCAAACACGGGGAGAACATACAAACTCCTTGGAGATGTTGTCCTTGGTGGGATTTGAATCCAGGACTCCAGTGCAGCAAGGCTGCAGTCCTAACCACTGAGCCACGGTGCTGTGAAGCAGAAGACTCCTTAAGGTTCTCTACTTGTATTTTCCACGAATATTCCTTTTTTCTTTTGCTTGTTCGATTTATATCTTAATTTACATTTTTCTATACAGAAGATTATCATCTATGACTTCATCAGAATTCCACATGGTAATCAGATAGAAGGTAGGCGAGACTTCGCTCTGACATAAAGGACAGATCGCTATCCTATAGGGGTTGTTGTAAGATTTGGAAGATTTCTTTTCTTCCCAAATACTGTCATAATCATAAACAACGTGGTGAGATTAGGAGATTGTTCACACTCTTTAATATGGGTTTATTGAAATGCTTCTTAAAAGGGAAATGATCACTTCACATGAAGTCTTGCAGAACAGTTATGGTATTTATATAGTCATTGGGTGCTTGACTACAGTCGTGGCCAAAGGTCATTGACACAAGTTTTGGTTTTCACAAAGTTTGCTGTTTTGGTGTTCTTAGATCTTTCAGTCAGATGTTTCTATGTTATTCTGAAGTACAGTTATAAGAAGCGTCTAATATTTAATCTTTTACTGACAAGGACATCGAGTTTATGTAAGGGACCCAATATTTATTGTGTTAACCCTTATTAGAGATGAGCGAACAGTGTTCTATCGAACACATGTTCGATCGGATATCAGGGTGTTCGCCATGTTCGAATCGAATCGAACACCACGTGGTAAAGTGCGCCAAAATTCGATTCCCCTCCCACCTTCCCTGGCGCCTTTTTTGCACCAATAACAGCGCAGGGGAGGTGGGACAGGAACTACGACACTGGGGGCATTGAAAAAAATTGGAAAAAGTCATTGGCTGCCGAAATCAGGTGACCTCCATTTTAGACGAATAGTGGATTTCAAATCCGGGTCATATGAGAATGTGAACTTTGTGACTATGAGACAGGGATAGCTGTACAGGCAGGGATAGCTAGGGATAACCTTTATTTAGGGGGGAATGTTATTAAAAATAACTTTTTGGGGCTCTATCGGGTGTGTAATTGTGATTTTTGTGAGATAAACTTTTTCCCATAGGGATGCATTGGCCAGCGCTGATTGGCCGAATTCCGTACTCTGGCCAATCAGTGCTGGCCAATGCATTCTATTAGCTTGATGAAGCAGAGTGTGCACAAGGGTTCAAGCGCACCCTCGGCTCTGATGTAGCAGAGCCGAGGCTGCACAAGGGTTCAAGCGCACCCTCGGCTCTGATGTAGGAGAGCCGAGGGTGCACTTGAACCCTTGTGCACCCTCAGCTCTGCTACATCAGAGCCGAGGGTGCGCTTGAACCCTTGTGCACACTCTGCTTCATCAAGCTAATAGAATGCATTGGCCAGCGCTGATTGGCCAATGTATTCTATTAGCCTGATGAAGTAGAGCTGAATGTGTGTGCTAAGCACACACATTCAGCTCTACTTCATCGGGCTAATAGAATGCATTGGCCAGCGCTGATTGGCCAGAGTACGGAACTCGACCAATCAGCGCTGGCTCTGCTGGAGGAGGCGGAGTCTAAGATCGCTCCACACCAGTCTCCATTCAGGTCCGACCTTAGACTCCGCCTCCTCCGGCAGAGCCAGCGCTGATTGGCCGAAGGCTGGCCAATGCATTCCTATGCGAATGCAGAGACTTAGCAGTGCTGAGTCAGTTTTGCTCAACTACACATCTGATGCACACTCGGCACTGCTACATCAGATGTAGCAATCTGATGTAGCAGAGCCGAGGGTGCACTAGAACCCCTGTGCAAACTCAGTTCACGCTAATAGAATGCATTGGCCAGCGCTGATTGGCCAATGCATTCTATTAGCCCGATGAAGTAGAGCTGAATGTGTGTGCTAAGCACACACATTCAGCACTGCTTCATCAAGCCAATACAATGCATTAGCCAGTGCTGATTGGCCAGAGTACGGAATTCGGCCAATCAGCGCTGGCTCTGCTGGAGGAGGCGGAGTCTAAGGTCGGACCTGAATGGAGACTGGTGTGGAGCGATCTTAGACTCCGCCTCCTCCAGCAGAGCCAGCGCTGATTGGTCGAGTTCCGTACTCTGGCCAATCAGCGCTGGCCAATGCATTCTATTAGCCCGATGAAGTAGAGCTGAATGTGTGTGCTTAGCACACACATTCAGCTCTACTTCATCAGGCTAATAGAATACATTGGCCAATCAGCGCTGGCCAATGCATTCTATTAGCTTGATGAAGCAGAGTGTGCACAAGGGTTCAAGCGCACCCTCGGCTCTGATGTAGCAGAGCTGAGGGTGCACAAGGGTTCAAGTGCACCCTCGGCTCTCCTACATCAGAGCCGAGGGTGCGCTTGAACCCTTGTGCACACTCTGCTTCATCAAGCTAATAGAATGCATTGGCCAGCACTGATTGGCCAGAGTACGGAATTCGGCCAATCAGCGCTGGCCAATGCATTCTATTAGCCCGATGAAGTAGAGCTGAATGTGTGTGCTAAGCACACACATTCAGCACTGCTTCATCACGCCAATACAATGCATTAGCCAGTGCTGATTGGCCAGAGTACGGAATTCGGCCAATCAGCGCTGGCTCTGCTGGAGGAGGCGGAGTCTAAGATCGCTCCACACCAGTCTCCATTCAGGTCCGACCTTAGACTCCGCCTCCTCCAGCAGAGCCAGCGCTGATTGGTCGAGTTCCGTACTCTGGCCAATCAGCGCTGGCCAATGCATTCTATTAGCCCGATGAAGTAGAGCTGAATGTGTGTGCTTAGCACACACATTCAGCTCTACTTCATCGGGCTAATAGAATGCATTGGCCAGCGCTGATTGGCCGAATTCCGTACTCTGGCCAATCAGCACTGGCTAATGCATTGTATTGGCTTGATGAAGCAGTGCTGAATGTGTGTGCTTAGCACACACATTCAGCTCTACTTCATCGGGCTAATAGAATGCATTGGCCAATCAGCGCTGGCCAATGCATTCTATTAGCGTGAACTGAGTTTGCACAGGGGTTCTAGTGCACCCTCGGCTCTGCTACATCAGATTGCTACATCTGATGTAGCAGTGCCGAGTGTGCATCAGATGTGTAGTTGAGCAAAACTGACTCAGCACTGCTAAGTCTGCATTCGCATAGGAATGCATTGGCCAGCCTTCGGCCAATCAGCGCTGGCTCTGCCGGAGGAGGCGGAGTCTAAGGTCGGACCTGAATGGAGACTGGTGTGGAGCGACCTTAGACTCCGCCTCCTCCAGCAGAGCCAGCGCTGATTGGCCGAATTCCGTACTCTGGCCAATCAGCACTGGCTAATGCATTGTATTGGCTTGATGAAGCAGTGCTGAATGTGTGTGCTTAGCACACACATTCAGCTCTACTTCATCGGGCTAATAGAATGCATTGGCCAGCGCTGATTGGCCGAATTCCGTACTCTGGCCAATCAGCACTGGCTAATGCATTGTATTGGCTTGATGAAGCAGTGCTGAATGTGTGTGCTTAGCACACACATTCAGCTCTACTTCATCGGGCTAATAGAATGCATTGGCCAATCAGCGCTGGCCAATGCATTCTATTAGCGTGAACTGAGTTTGCACAGGGGTTCTAGTGCACCCTCGGCTCTGCTACATCAGATTGCTACATCTGATGTAGCAGTGCCGAGTGTGCATCAGATGTGTAGTTGAGCAAAACTGACTCAGCACTGCTAAGTCTGCATTCGCATAGGAATGCATTGGCCAGCCTTCGGCCAATCAGCGCTGGCTCTGCCGGAGGAGGCGGAGTCTAAGGTCGGACCTGAATGGAGACTGGTGTGGAGCTATCTTAGACTCCGCCTCCTCCAGCAGAGCCAGCGCTGATTGGTCGAGTTCCGTACTCTGGCCAATCAGCACTGGCCAATGCATTTCTATGGGGAAAAGTTAGCTTGCGAAAATCGCAAACTGACAGGGATTTCCATGAAATAAAGTGACTTTTATGCCCCCAGACATGCTTCCCCTGCTGTCCCAGTGTCATTCCAGGGTGTTGGTATCATTTCCTGGGGTGTCATAGTGGACTTGGTGACCCTCCAGACACGAATTTGGGTTTCCCCCTTAACGAGTTTATGTTCCCCATAGACTATAATGGGGTTCGAAACCCATTCGAACACTCGAACAGTGAGCGGCTGTTCGAATCGAATTTCGAACCTCGAACATTTTAGTGTTCGCTCATCTCTAACCCTTATCTTTCAAGACTTCTGTGACTCACCCTGGTATGATAGATAGCAACTAGAGATGAGCGAACACCGTTTGATCGAATATCAGGCCGTTCGAGATATTCGTTCCCAATCGAATACCACACGGCATACGCAGTAAAAATTTGTATCCCCTCCCACCTTCCCTGGCGCTTTTTTGCACCAATAACTGTGCAGGGGAGGTGGGACAGGAACTACGACAACGGAGGCAGTGAAAAAAAATTGAAAAAACCCATTGGCTGCCGAAAATGTGACCTCCCATTTATAAGAACGGCCGCTGCCATATTCGCCATTTTTACGGTCAGAGATAGGGAGAGAAACATATCTGCTGAGGGCTAGATAGGGTTTACCTTCAGATAGGCAGGGAAAAACCGAAGAACAACAACAGCTCTTCTCAGAGTTATACACTGCAAGGACAGGAATCCAGCTTTCCACGGACGGTGGAAAACAGGGATACAGAACAGTTACTTGTTGCTATATACATGACAAACAGCTTTTCTCTGGGGTGTCCCCCACAAAATAGCAGGAATCCACAGCAGTTACTTCTTGCTATATAGTGAAAAACAGCTTTTATTAGGGGTGCCCCCCCAAAAAAATATAGTAGGAATCCACAGCAGTTACTTCTTGCTATATACGTGAAAAACAGCTTTTGTTAGGGGTGTCCCCCCACAAAATAGCAGGAATACAGAGCAGTCACTTCTTGCCATATACATGCAAACCAGCTTTTCAGGCAGTGTGTAACCCCAAAATAGGGATACAGAGCAATTACGTCCGGCTATGTCCGTTCAATCCAGATATCCAGGGTGTGTACCCCCAAAACCTAGGTGGGAGACACCGAAATTCAGTCAGGCTATGTACGGTCAATCCAGTTTTTCACGGTGTGTACCCCCAAAACCTACCTGGGAGACACAGAAATTCAGTCAGGTTATGTACGCTGAATCCAATTTTTAAGGGTCAACCCCCCAAAGCTAAGTGGGAGGCACAGCAATTCAATCAGCTATATCAGCTCAATCCAATTTTTAAGGGTCTACCCCCCGAAGCTAAGTGGGAGACAGCCATTCATTCAGTCAGGCCATGTATGGTCAAACCTGTTTTTAATGCTGTACCCCCCCCCCCCCCCCCCCGAAGCTAAGTGGGAGACACAGCAATTCAGTCACACTATATCAGCTCAATCCAATTTTTAAGGGTCTACCCCCCAAAAGCTAAGTGTGATACACAGCAATTCAGTCAAGCTATATAAGCTCAATCCAATTTTTTGTTCAATCCAGTATTGTTTGCTCTCCATGATGTGAACTATACCTTTGTCTCTTGAAAAGCAACCCAACATGAAGTCAGCCATGTGTGCCAGTATTTTACTTGGCATGACTTCGCTGCCCCCAACTGAAAGGGTCACTCTCCATTTCCTCCATTTTACACTCCCCTTCACACCATCCGTGCTGATCAATGGGATGCACTGAACTTCACCCTCAAGCCTCGTGTGGGACAGTGACATGAAATGCCATTTCATCCCCCTCATCTTCCTCCATCAGCCAATGGTACAAAGATGAGAGGAGTGTGTTCTGAATGTTTTCAGCCTAGCAGAGGCTACATCTCACTTACGAAAATGGCTGCACTTTCACCAGTATATCAGGCACAATGGTGTAGGTTTCAAAGAACCTTTGCACCAACAAGTTAAAAACATGGGCCATGTGTGGACCATGTTTGAGTCTGGCAAGCTCCAGATCTGCTACCAGATTCCAGCCATTATCACATACGCCACACTGCACCTGGGCCCAGGTGCAGCTGGGAAAACCATATTGCCATATCATTCTGGATAGCATCCCTCACCTCGGAGGCACTGTGCTGTCTGTCCCCCAAGCTGATGACGTCTCCCCATGCCAGTGTTGCAGCGTTTCCAGCTCGTAGCTGGGGTCGATTTAACGGCGGAGGAGGAGGAGGGTGGTATTTCAGCACTCCTGCCAGGAATATTGGGCAGGGAGACAAGGCAGGCCGCCACAGTTTGCGACCCGGTCCCAGCCTCAAATACATTCAGCCAGTGTGCCGCGATTGAGATGCAGCGTCCCTGGCTGCATGCACTTGTCCACGCATCGGTGGTCAAGTGGAACTTTTTGCAACTTAGCACAGAACTTAGGGCCCGCCTGATGTTACGGGACACGTGCTGGTGCAAGGCTCAACTCACCCTAAGGGCCAAAAACACTGCTGGTGAATTTTGTTCAGTTCCAAACGACTCTGTGTTTAGATTTGGCTCAGTCGCAGCTCCAGAACATGCCTTTGAAGGCAAGGTTTCCTTTAGTGGCTCCATCTCAGCAGGATGATGATGGTGAAGCTTGGTTAACTCTGGTGTTATACGTTTGCGGGCTTTTCCTGAGGTTTATACAGCAACAAGGCTTGCCACATACAGCATACAGACACGTGAAGTAGAAAGAATGAGATCTGATGAAGGGGTGGTACTTGTAAGGTATCGAGATACCCCGAAACGCAATATATCTTTAAATAAATCCATTTAATCTTATCTACGCATCAACATTGTGTTTACCGTACGGAGCGCAAAATTGGTTCTTCAGTCTGGGATTTATTCCCAGTCTTCCTATATTAAATCTGGTGTTGGAAGGGAAAGTGGTTTCTGATCTACATCTAAAGTACTGGAGCAAGTTGTTTGGATTATTAACACCTGATCAGAACCCTGTAGAGGTAATGTAGAGTCCCATATTAGAGGACCATTACCGGTAGTAGTGGTTTCAGCCAATTCTCCACCTTTGCGGTCCTCCAAATAAAAGTTACCCCCAGGACTTGATGCAAAAATGTTATCAATTTCCCAATTAAAATCAAGGTCAATGTCTGGGTCCTCAGTCCAATCCATAGCATCAATCCCACACAATGAGAGCGATGGTTCTGGAACCACTGTTTTAGGGGCTAAGACTTTTAAAGGGGTTAACACTCTGCTGGTGCAAGGCTCAACTCACCCAAAAGGCAAAAAACTCTGCTGGTGCAAGGTTGAACTAAGTTAAAGGGCCTAAAACTCTGCTGGTAAGAGGCTGAAGTCACCTAAAGGGCCTCTATCTCTGCTGGTTGCTCAGCTTATGGGCCTCTAACTTCATTTGGAAGGGCTCACGTTAAGGGCCATAAAAGTGAATTTTTGAAGGTCTCACCACATCACACACACATAAAGAATAAAGAAGGTTAACAAGGGATTTTAACACTTTGATAGAGGTTTTTTTGAGTGTAGAAAGTGTGTAGTTGATAGGCTGTGATGGTGGGGGTAATACTGTGACTTGGGCTTGTTAGATGCCCCCAGGCATGCTTCCCCTGCTGTCCCAGTTGCATTGCAGAAGTGTTGTCATCATTTGCTGAGGTGTCATAGTGGACTTGGTGACCCTCCTGAGTCGAATGGTGGGATCCCCTGCAACGAAGTATTTTTCCCCATAGACTATAATAGGGTTCGATATTCGATCGAATAGTCGAATATTGAGCGGCTATTCGAAATGAATATCGAATATTTTACTGTTCGCTCATGTCTAATATCAACATCTGGACTGACTCATGACAATCCATTCTTATCCAATAAGTGCTTGGAGTTTATCACAATTTCTGCATTTGTTTGTCCAGCCACTTTTTGAGGACAGACCAGGGGCGTAACTACCGCCGTAGCAGTGGAAGCAGCTGCCACAGGGCCCGGGACATTAGGGGCCTGGTGAGAGCCGCTACCACTGCTATCATTATACTCGGGGGTCTTTGCAGACCCCCGAGTATAATGATCGGTGGACCAGGAGAGGTAAGGGAACGCAACAAACACAGTTACTTACCTCTCCACGATCCTGCCAGGCCTCCTTCCTTCTTGTCTGACGTCTCTGACGTCACATGAACCCGGCCTGCTTCCTGGGTCATGTGACGTCCGACGTCATAGAACAAGGACGGCAGCGAAGAAGACAGTATAGGAGCTGGGGACAAGTAGGAAACAGTAATTTTTTATGTTTTTATTCCCCCGGGTTTCCGATTATTATACTCTGGGGTCTGAAAAGACCCCAGAGTATAATTACTGTTTATGGGTGTCCACTATGGGCTATAATACTGTATGCAGGGGCCACTATGGGCTATAATACTGTGTGCAGGGGCCACTATGGGGGATAATACTGTGTGCAGGGGCCACTATGGGGGATGATACTGTGCACAGGGGCCACTATGGGGGATAATACTGTGTGCAGGGGCCGCTAAGGGACATAATACTGTGTGCAGGGGCCACTAAGGGACATAATACTGTGTGCAGGGGCCACTAATGGACATAATACTGTGTGCAGGGGCCGCTAAGGGACATAATAGAGTGCGGAGGAGGAGGTCGGTCGAGGTCTTTGGCGTCGGTGTCGGTTGGGGGGGGGGGGGCTATGTCAAAAGTTCGCCACGGGGTCCTGCCATTCCTAGTTACGCCACTGGGACAGACTACTCATTCCTCTCAGCCCAGTTGCAGCTGCGACCCCGGAAGTTGTGCCAGTGCATCCTGACATCTCTCACCCAATACATAGCAACAGCCATACGTGGACAAAATCCCGTGTTTTTTTTCCATATAGGACTCACAATGCACAGATTTCACTATCAGTTTGTTTTTGGGGTATGGGAGGATATCCACACAAACACAGGGAGAATATACAAACTCCTTGCTGATGTTGTCCTTGGCAGGATTTGAACCCAGGACTACAGTGCTGCAGTGCTAACCACTGAGCCACCATGTTACCTAAATCCCATGGTTTTATAGGTTTTAGAACTCATCATATTATTTAATGCTAAATGTGAACTTGCTTGCTTTGTGTATTCTTTCATATTTACATCACTGCACAATCTACTGTAAGTAGTAGCCGTTCACATGGCTAATAGTGAAGAGGACTTTGAGGTGGACATGCACCTTGATTCCTCTTCATTTTCCAGCTCTCTAGCTCCCCTCAGTGGGGATGAATGGGTGTCAACAGCAGGGTGTGTCATGCTGCGGACTCTGCTTATTTTTTCAATGTCCTGTTCTGATTAGAGATGAGCAAACACTATTTGAAACAGCCATTTCGAATAGCACGCTCTCATAGAAATGAATGGACTTAGCCGGGACACGGGGGGTTAAGCAGCCGGCTGCCGGCAAAGTCTGCGTGCCGGCTGCTTCCATTCAGTTCTATGGGAGCGTGCTATTCGAAACTTCTGTTTTGAATAGTGTTCACTCATCTCTAGTTCTGATCTCTGAAAACAATGGAAGATGGCGGCTCATTATAGATGGCGGCTCACTATACTGCTTCTTAGACCTCAGAAGTTTAATATTGAGAAGCAAGAACTATATACGTTCCTCCAAATACGCTCTGCTCTTAGGAAACTTCCATAACCCTTTAAAAAATTACCAATAAATGTATCTCTATTCTTAAACGACCAACTTGAAGTCTTAGGCTCAAGCCCCACATTGCGAAGCGGTTTACATACCTGTTTTTGAAAATCGCAGCCTGTCAATTATACATATGGAAATGCTGGCATTTCTGTAAAGGTATAATAGGGGCAGAGTAAAATTGTGCAAAAATACAGTGAATAATACCTTGGGGAAAAAAAATGCATTTACGCCTTAGTTTTTTTTCGCATTTTTTTGCTGCGTTTCATTATGTGGGGCTTTAGCCTTAAAAGGATTAGGAACCGAACTCTTACCTCTCATTTGTCTAATGACTCCCAATACATATACTACAATGGAGTAAAGACTTAAATATAAATTTAGAAGACGATACATAATTGTCAGCTTTCAGAACAATATTAAAGGCCACGTCATGTAAGAAGCACCAAAAACTCTATTATAAAGTTCTCTATAGGTGGTACTATACTCCATATACTGTAACAAGAATCTACTCTTTCTTATCCTCTCAGTGCAGGAGAGTTTGTGGACAAATTGGCACTGGTTTCCAATTTTTTGGGAGTGTTCACTAGTACAACCACTTTGGTGTTCAATAAATGTCCTAAAATTTAAAATAAACTTACCCTTCCTATCGCGTCTGAATTACCCAATAGGGGTCTAGACATAGGTGAAGTACCTAAAGCATCCAAAATAGTACTTTGTCAAATAATCCTATCAACCAATTGGTAAACTAAAAACCTCCCAACATTGACCTCTGTTGTAGAGAAGATAATACACATTATCATAATGAATATATACATGCTCAAAATATTTATAAGCGCAACACATTTTTTGACAATTGGCACTGCTGGGAAACTTCCAGCCAAGCTTCTTTTCTTCCATGTTAGATCTCTTAAAGGGAGTCTATCATTGCTATTTTGCATTTTTAAATAAGCCTATCTTAAATGGGTATTCCCATAACTCTTGTTCTGCAGCCTGCAGGGCTCTGTGCTCTCTTCACTTCCTGGATTTCTTGGCACATTGGTGGGCGGGGTTTCACTTGCTCTGCTATCTGCTATGTTTGCAGTTAGTAATGAGGGATTGGTTGTAAATGCATTACCACAGTATAAAGCTGATGTGGAAACTGATGTAGCAGAGCTGTATTTAAGTCAGCTTGCATTACATACAGAGGTATCGGACTCTCAGCCCTTATCAGCCAAATTCAATTAAACTGGCTGATAAGTGGAAAAGCTGAAGATAGACAGCACAGTAATCAAAGAGCTCTCACCTCCCCTCTCCCCTATCTGAGGAGCTCCGTTGCTTGTCAGCCCTCCCTCCCCCCTGAGAGCAGGCTGCTACGTCACTTGGGAAATGAGCAGATAAGCCCAGTGGCCATAGAAACGCAGTGTCAACAATGAAGTGAATAAATTAAGATAGCAGCCAAACAAAGCAGTTTTGATAAAGCAATGTATTTAGGAAAAGTCTTAAATCCACATAAACTAGCAGCATAGATAGGATGATTTTCATGGGACAACCCCTTTAATGTAGCCTTTAGAAAGGCTATTCTACACATAACTCTCCTTTTCTGATCCTTGCAGCCGTTATATATAATCCAGAAAAAGCGATCTTACTCATATGTTATTTAGTCTTCAGGGGCATTACCCCTGTGCTCCGAGCACCACTGCATCACCAAGATGGATGTTTGTTCATTTATGTTATATATATAAAACTGCAAAAGTTTTAGACAGGTTTGAGAAAAAAATCAACAATGTAAGAATGTTTTAAAAATAGAAGTGTTAATAGTTTCTTTTTGTGAACAACATTTTGTCAATGAAGAAAAGAGAAATCTAAACCTTTGCCCTTTGCCTTCCATCAGTTCTTCTTGGTACTTACAGAATTTTTTTTTTTTTTGAGGGAACTCGGCAGGGAGGTTGTTCCAAAGAACTAGGAGATATAAGCACAGATCTTCTGTGGATGTATGCTTGCTTCAATCCTTCTGTCTGTTCATGTAATCCCAGATAAGGGTTCTGTGGAGGTTATATCATCACTGCAATGAGTCCTTCTCCAATGGGTGGCCATACCAAATACTCATTTAGTTAAGGCTAGGGCTGCAGGGTTCAATCCAAACCAATTTGCTTATCTCTAATCCGCTGTGGTCTAGTGTGATCCATGCACCAGAAACTGACACCTAATCCTGGAAGCAGTTGGAGGAAACTTAAGGTATTGTTTGAGCCATAAATGTGTATGGTAGTTAAGCTCCCATTGAGATGCCACCCATACTCACTTCCTTAGAAAGAGCCATGAATGTTGAAAAACCTGCCATTTTTGCACCTTTTTATGTGAATTCTTAGCAAATGTACCTCAATGTGTGCTAGGTAAGGGCTTATTCACACATCGATATTATGTGGGAATATGTGATTATAAACAGCACCCGATCTTGCTTTATTTTTGTGTAATGCACTGTCTGTGGTTAATCTGTTATTTCACATATGTGAAAAATTGATCAATGTATTTAATTTACTAGACTTTACAATGTATCTGAATGATCAGCACAAAGATGACCAGAATGGTTGGTCTGTGGTCCTCAAAACGGAGGGAGATGCATCATTGGAAACGTAGTTAGTTCACAGATTCACTGCATGTAAATAATAGTAATACAAGGAACAGCAAGTAAAATAAAGCCAACCAAAGTGTGCACAAGGGAACAGTGAGGATTTAGCATTGCTGGGGATGTATTTGCAGATAATTTCTGGAAGTTGTATAACCCCTTTAAGGCACTGTACCTTTAAGCCCTGTATTAGGCATATGTCTGTGTATAAGTTTTACCTGAAGTAGTAACTTGTCTCTTCTAGTCCTGAGAAATGAATGACATCAGGAGAGATATTGGTTGCATTTCTCTAAGACATGCTGCTCATTCCCATATTCAGTCTCTTCAACAATCCACCAGTACTTGTGAGCTATTAAATTCATCATCTCAGTCCTTACATGCATTCTAATAGACAGGATATAGCAGTTTTTAAGGTGGCAAAAGGCTTTCTCTTGGTTTCCTTGTGTAAGTAGCATATATACAGTATGTCCATTCCTATGAGATAGCACTGGTACAAGAACCATTAGAAGCATGGCTCCCTCCTCATCCCTAGTGGCTTTCACGCGTGCTGGAGCTGTGTCCTGTGTATTTGGACTTGCTAATATAGCCTTTTGTTTCAGCTCCAGAGGTGTAAGGTGGTATTGATCTCAGCAACTCGCCCGAACATCATATAATGAGCGTGTTGTTGGCGTTGATGATCCGCTTGCTCCGGCATTTCAGGAGCTGTCAAGCTGGCCTGCTGCTGAACACATTCTTCGAGCTGTGCCCGTGATTGTTCCGGCATCTCAGCAGCTCGCTGGGACACCATATAATGAGCGTGTTGTTGGTGTCGATGATCCCCTCAGCTTCGATTGAGGAGAACTCTGTGACTTCTGGCTTCCTTCATAGCTTTGTTGGCGACAAATTATATATTTTTTTCCAGGCATGTTGAATATTGGCAAATATTGGCAACACTGAGGGATAGCGTGTGTTTACACAGAGAGATAACAGCCCTAGCTTTCTCAGAAGCTGAAATAAGAGCAGTGTAATATAGTATGTGAACAAAAATTCAGTCATGAAGCCATGTCATTTACCGGGATAGTAGTCTATATTTTAATCAAGGTTACAATCTATCTATGTGCCAAATGTCATCCAAATCCGTTCAGCCATTTTTGCGTGATTGAGTAACAAACATCCAAACATACAAACTTTCACATTTATAATATTAGTAGGATGTCTGGTTATTCTGAAACATAGTGGCATATCTCCTCCAAAAAGATGAGAGACTCATCTGCAAATAGCTTTATCTACATCTATGACCCAGCCAGTGAATACCTCTCTTGCGCTGGTAAGATACAATAGCCTTGAACAGCCGTAATCCCAGATAATGACACTAGGTGACACCAGGCATTGATCTATAGGGAGCTATCTTCTAAAAGGTGATGCTAGAGCAAGTCCTCCTTTTTGTCAAGCACAACTTATTTGCATATTCAAGGAACACCGAAGAGAGAAGTTACGCACAGTTCCTCTGGCCTCATGTAAGGAGTTCTAAGCCAATACCCTTCCCAGTTGTGCCCTAAGTGGAGAACTTGTTCACGGGTAGGAGTGCCCACTCCAGACAGGCTATGTAATGTTATTTGTATGTATTGATTCGCTATGTGTTATAACAATACAGTATTTGCTGTGTATATACTGTGATTTGTTAATACTGATAACTCATATGTTTCACTGTAGTACTGTATAAGTATAGTATGCTAATGGCACTTTAAAGTCATCATGCTGCTTCTGGTTCTAGTATGCTTTGGAGACATACTACCGTATAAGACAGGGTCTTATATTATTTTTTGCTCTGAAAGATGAGTTAGGGCTTATTTTCAGAGAAACACGGGAGACATACAGAATTGTGTTGCACCTATGGAATGTAGTGTAGGAAGTAACTTCATTTACAACTGTGGCTTCAACAAGACACTGTCGTAAACATGGCACATCTTTGGCGCAATGTGGCACATCTAGTTTGAGCTAAAAGTTTTCGACGTGCTAGAAATTTGGGCTTGTAGTGAGATCTAGGAGGTTGTATACTTCCTGACAATGGGGAAAATCATCAAAAAATATGTTATGTTGAAACACCCCTCAAAGATCTATTATGACTAGAGATGAGTGAGTACTATTCAAAACGGCCGTTTCGAATAGCACGCACCCATAGGAATGAATGGAAGCGGCCGGCACGCAGGGGGTTAAGTGGCCAGCTGCCAGCAAAGGCTGCGTCCATTCATTCCTATGGGTGCGTGCTATTCGAAACAGGAGTTTCGAATGGTATTCGCTCATCTCTAATTATGACCTTAATATAAATAAATAAATAACCAAATGCCACTTCCTTGTCTCCATCACAGTTTCTAGCTTATAGCTCTGCCCTTGGGGACTCAAAACTACCTACAGAAAAATTACTATAACAAAGAGGGAAAATTGTTTCCAATAATGTTAAAATAAATAAATAAATGTGAAAGTCACCCATTTTTTAAATTTTTTAATAACGAAATAGAAAAAAAATTACATAAAAAGATATGTAATACCAAAAAAATGCAATTGAATAACTCAAAGATATAGCTTTGAAAACTGCATGCATTAAATGACATCAAAAGGTGTCCAGTCATGAAATGAGTCATGAAATGGTTAAAAAAAAAAACCTGAATCAACTGTATGTGTGAATCAGGCCCAACAGGAATTGTTTCATTTCTGTAACACTGGGTTCTGTTCTTGGCTATTGCTATTTATTTACACCCACCACTTCTCCTATCGCCCATTTTGGGTAAGACACACCCAAGCTTGGCTTCCATTCTTCCAACCCATCGTCGGTTACCTGCCTGACTTGGAAATGACTCTTTGTGCCAGTGTTTACCTAGCTGTTTCCCTTCAATGATCTCTGCCATTTCACAAGAAGAAGAAAAATGACATGTCAAACCTTTTCTTGCAAAATAAAATCTACAGTTTCTGTTTTTTCTTACATGAGTAAATTCCCACAGGAGATGTATATGTGTGTGCACAGAGATCTAGGGTTTAACAACTGCAAAGTTGTGGTTAAAGTGCTGCCAGCTGACGTTATGCTCCCCAGACACTTGGAATGTATATTGCATACAATTAATATACAGTATTGCCCTGGAGTTTGGAGATGGAGAATTTCAAAGTTTGAAACAAGGCTTTCCAATGGAGTTTTCCTTGTGTATGAATCATGTTATATGTCACTTCTAATGACTCCTGACAATGATTTCCTTCAATTTTGTGAATCATTTAAAATGATAGATAGGTGCTTTTATGAGCAAGAATGCCAGTATGGTTGCTATACATACCCGCTACATCAAACAGTTTACATGTAGAGTTAGTGTAGTTTTACTATAATTTAATATAATGAGATGACTGGTGGCGGACCACCCAAACACCCCGCACTCAGTCTTTATACCTAGCTTACATTATTTTGATACACACGATAGTCTGATACATACAATATACTGTATATGACTAGATAGATACAGTACTGTGCAAAACTAGGCTGCAGAATCAGATTACTGCTGTATATTAGATTTATGTGTATAATACTATTCAAAAGTTTTAGGCAGGTGTGGAAAAAATACTGCAAAGTAAGAATGTTGTCAAAAGTAGAAGTGATAATAGTTTATTGTTATAAGGGCGGGTTCGCACCTGCGCCCGGTCTCTGCTTTCCGGTTTTAGTCTTCTGTCCAAGAAACTTGACAGGGGACGGAAACCCGGCCGTCAGTTTTCAAACCCATTCATTTGAATGGGTGTGTAAAGTGACCGCCCGTGAGCGTCTTGTGCCTGTCCTCCGCGAAACTGCTCACAGGCGGTCACTTTGCAAACCCATTCACTTAAACTGCCAGGTTTCCATTCCCTGTCCAGTTTCTTGGGGCAGAAGACGGAAACCAGCCGGATTGCCTAAAGTAGAGACCGGGCGCAGGTGTGAAACCGCACTCACTTAATAAAATGAAGTGAATGAAGAAAAGAAATCTAAACCACATCATTATTTGGTGTGAGCGCCCTTTACCTTCATAACAGCATCAGTTCTTCTAGGTACATTTGTGGATGGAGGCTTTCTCAAATCCTTCTGTATCTTCCTGTAATCCCAGACAGACTGGATGATGTTGAGATCACGGCTGTCCATATCATCACTTCCTGGACTCCTCTGCAATAGGGAACTCAGACCAAGTATTGATGGGTATTATTCATTCACATAATATCTTTTGCACAGTACTGTACAATCTTTTCTGTGTTCACACCTATGTAAAGGGACTTTTCCATAAAACAAGTTATTCCCCTATCCGTAGGTGAGTGAGGGCCGAACTGCTCAGACCCCAACTGATCACGGGAACCCCCGTTCAGTGGTCAGTCTGTTAACCCTTGTATGACATATCCTGGGTCTAAGATGCGAATACAGTAACCAAGCAAATATATCATCCAAAAGTCAGAAATCTGTTTAATAACTCACGCTGGTAATTTTGATAACCACTATATTGGTCAACTATAGTTATAACTATGAAATCTCTGTCTAAAGTTTTTTCCAATGATAATGTTAATTTCTTCATTTTTTTTTCCTAGAAATCAATCATGCTCAGAAGAAAAGTAGAGTGCTCATTGTCTACAAGTCAGACTGGACCACAGTACAACATAGTAATTGTTCTAACTGTAGGCTCACAAGTGCGTTTGGTTTTCCATTCCTCGGCTCTGAGACAGAAACCTAATCTGCTTAAAAAGTGGATACTTGTGGACCCTATAGACCAGGGGTCCTCAAACTTTTTAAACAGTGGGCCGGAGGCAGAGCAGGTCGCACAGACATTGGGAGCCGTGCCCTCCAATAGGTAAAGTGAAGTGCGCTCCATGGCCTGGCCCGGGCTCCCCAGGAGCTTCATTATAAATGCATGCCTGCCGGCGTTGTCTGCAGGGCCAGACAGAAGTGCTTGGCGGGCCGCATGTGGCCCTCGGGCTGCAGTTTGAGGACCCCTGCTATAAACTATAATGGGGTCTGCTAGGTTTCCGCCTGAAAAGTGTGTCTCCTCACTTTTTAAGCAGAATGGGGAACAGAACCCCCAAATGGACTACAGACGCAGGTGTGAACTTAGCCTAAGAGGTCCAGCAGAAGACAAATCAATTTGGTGACTACTAGAGTCTATTTCCTAGGGGCTAATTGGTTGGATTATCATCTCACACATGGAGTGCCCCTGCCTGACAACCTGCCCACTATAAGGACATCATGGCTGGGTTTCTGACAAGTGTCAGACCATAGAACGTTCCTGCATTCAAAGTCAACTGATCAAGACAAAAGACGTCACCACTAAGATGGTTAGAGAAAATCTTTAAAACCTTGCAAAAATTGTTTGCAAAAATATTTCACTTTTAATAGTCTACAAAGCTAAATATGGCCAAGTACATTTGTCCATCCATCTCCTGCCATGCTAAACTTCAAGGATCTAAGACACATCCTGAAACCCCTGGTTTAGGTTCACTGAGACTTTATCCCTCCCGTGGTCGAGGCAATACGAGTAGTACATTAGTATTCTGTACAATACTCCATCATATCCTGTGCGTGAGATTCTTGTGTAAATATTCCAGAAATATTTCAGAATTGGGGTCTGAAAGGCCTTCTCCAGTGTTTAGGAAACACTCTTCGAGTTTATCGCACAGTTTATCTGACCTGCAACCTGAGAAACATTACACTCATGAAATCCCATTGGTTAACATCATTTTAACCCTGGCCCTCATTAGATTCCTATAAACAGCAGTCAGTCTCCGATGTTATTGCTTGCCAACTCAAGAGCCTGATGTCGGGGGCCCGGCCCGCTTGTCATTGCAGACACGTTGCCACACCTGTATTACCTGTTCTGCCCCTATTCCTCAGACCTGTATGTGTGACTCGCAAATGCTGGAGCATAAAATCAACAAGAAAGCAAAAGCTGAGAACAAAAGTCAATAAAAGTGAGGAAAAGGGCGTGCTAGGAAAATGGCTAAATATCCTGTCAGTGCTGCAGAGTAGTCGTCTCTTGTAGAGGTCTCAGTTACCTCAGTTACCTGCTGATAGAGCGCCATTTACCTCACTGACATGTTATTGTTCATAGAAACAGGTCATATCATGCGTTCAGAATGGCCGCTGTCATCGAATACTTGCCTTCTACTTCTCACTGTCATCTTTTATCCTGGTGGGGATGATTTTTTGTCACATGGACAGGGCTGGCTGTCTGCATTATAAATTCAGCATGTTATTTTAGATTTGTACATAGATTTGAGGTGGAAAGTTCTGTTATCTAAAGCCGCTGACCCTATAATATGTGTATGTCTACAACCGGTGCCTGACAAAAATGAGATCTGCTCTGCAAACATATATATAGGCTGCAAGTTAGTTATATTCTATACATAAACTGCATGGTAAACACATTGGCCTATAACTTATAAGATATACAGTATGTAATGCAGATTTCCAGGATCCTTCTTGCCTATTTTTGCACTAATTCCCACTTAGTTTTTGCTTATACACAGAAGTTACCTTACAAACAGAGCTGCAGTATAAAGCGTGGGGAGGAACAAAGTACAGCGCAATGGCTGATGCACATGAGGTTTCTGAGTACCTCAAGCTATATTCACATGAAAGTGAATAATGGCAGCATTACAGAGGACCGTTATGTCCTAATAGATGTGCTGTATTATATACCTGTAGAAAGAATGAATTACACTCACTGTCAACTTTCCCAATTTGCACCCCAGTTCTGGAGATATTGGGGCTGTTAGTTTCGGCACCGATATCGCTCCACTGTCAGACAGGCCAGTCTTGCAGCTTAAAGGGATTCTACCATTAAACTACCTTTTTTTCTAATGAACACGTCGGAATAGCCTTAAGAAAGGCTATTCGTCTCCTACCTTTAGACGTGGTCTCCGCCGTGCCTTTCTGTAGAAATACTGGTTTTAACCGGTATGCAAATGAGCTCTCCGCAGCAATGAGCGCGTCCCCATTGCTGCCCAGAGCTCTTTCCTGCACCGCCTCCTTCTTCTGCAGCAACTCCGCCTTTTCTGGCTACTCTTGCTCTTGTAGTTCTATACAGGAGCATAGAGAGGCCACCCCAAAATGACCGCCGGCCAGCTCCTGTATTGAACTGTAAGAGCGGCTACCCCAAAATGGCCACCGGCTCCTGTATTGAACTGCAAGAGCGGCTACCACAAAATGGCTTGCCGGCAGCCATTTTTGGGTTGCCGCTCTTGCAGTTCAATACAGGAGCCGGTGGCCATTTTGGGGTGGCCTCTCTATGCTCCTGTATAGAACTACAAGAGCAAGAGAAGCCAGAAGAGGCGGAGTTGCTGCAGAAGAAGGAGGCGGCGCAGGAAAGAGCTCTTGGGCAGCAATGGGGATGCGCTCATCAGCCTTTCAGCGCTGGGGCCCGCCCTCATTGCTGCGGAGAGCTCATTTGCATACCGGTTAAAACCGGTATTTCTACGGAACGGCGCGACGGAGACCACGTCTAAAGGTAGGAGACGAATAGCCTTTCTTAAGGCTATTCCGACGTGGTAATTAGAAAAAAAAGTAGTTTAATGGTAGAATCCCTTTAAGGTCATCGCTGGGCTTGAGGAACGCCTCCCCCAGTACAAGTTTATGAAAGGGTACTGTTCCTCACATCCTTGTGATGAAGCAGAGATGTAAGGCCTGCCTTTCTGACAGTGGAGGGATATCGGTGCTGAAACTAACAGCACTGATATCTCCAGCACCGGCGGCGCATACTGGGAAAGCTAACTGTTAGCTTTCTAGCAGTATATAATACAGAACATCTATGAAGATGTGGAAAGTCCTCTTTAAATTGAATGCAAGGGAAAATCATCAAACTACAGGTGATGTTCCTTGTCCGTTTTCATGGATCCCTCCATATACTCAGGGGATCCGTGAAAATGGTCACCATTCAGATGTAAGACATTTTGCACCTTGGTCGTGTGAATATTTTCTCAGACTCCAATGCAGCTTAACCTATCTTATTGATTATTGCCTTGTGCACATGACAGGTCTAACGGCCTTTAAAAACGGATGTACATGTCGGTTTTTAATGACTGTGTTGCTTCCATTCCAGGATCCCATTACTGAGAATTTCTCTTTAGTATACCCATGGCAGTTACCGCTTTCTCCTGGTGGTTTAGTTCCTTTTATCCATTGTGTTTTGCGGTATTGTAACTCCTCATTCACTGACTTCTTTGTCTGCATATCCTTACAGTAGCTAAGGAAAGCTGCAATGTATAGCATGTGGAGGGGAAGAATCTCCGATGACACCTTCAGACTACCTCAAACACCATGAGCCAAACTGGACTAAATCCTTGCCTAATATAGTTAGACTTTACTCAAAAATCAGTTTTTCTGCACAATGAAGAGTTATAGAAATGTATCAGAATAGACTTACACGGTGGCTCAGTGGTTAGCACTGCAGCGCTAGAGTCCTGGGTTCGAATCCGCCAGGAACAACATCTGCAAGGAGTTTGTATGTTCTCCCCGTGTTTGTGTGGATTTCCTCCCATACTACAAAGACATACTGATAGGGGAAAAAATGTACATTGTGATCCTTATATGGGGCTCACAATCTACATTAAAAAAAAATAAAAAAAAATAGACATATCTGGAGAGATGACGAGTCCTCTTGGTTATACTTACAGTTCACACTTTTCACTTTGGTGCTGTATTTTCATATAGTGTCCGCAGATTTTATTTAATTTTTTTTTTTCTCATTACATGACAATAAATCAAAAATAAGTAGAGTGTTCTATTAAATTTCTCCATGTTCTATGTACAGTAACAGATATGTTTTTGTATCACAGTACATAGCAGTATGGAAAGAAGAACAATGAGATGACTTACAATTAATAATTAAAAAATTACAATGTATGATTAGGCTGCGCTCACACATCCATAATGCAGCCGGAAATCCAGGCCCAACCGCGGGCCCAGAGATTCAGAATTACCACATTCTTATGGCTCTTTGAGCTCTGGTCTTTTGAACCAAGTCCAAGGGAGCCTTCACACGCAGTTTACGCTCCGCTCATTCAGACACGTAAACACGTGTCAAAGTGACCGCTGTGAAACAGAACCCCATAGACTTCAATGTGTGCTGGTTTTGCGCGCGCTACACATTGAAATCAATGGGAGGCTTTTAAACCCAGTGATTTCAATGTGTAGCATGCATAAGACTGGCACACATTGAAGTCTATGGGATTGTGTTTTACAGCGGTCACTTTGACACGTGTTGACGTGTCTGAATGAGCGGAGCATAAACTGCGTGTGAAGGCTCTCTAAGGGTAAGTTCACACTGAGTAAATGCTAGCTTATTTTGTAGAGTAAAATTACACTTGTAAATTTTGCTATCCCATTGACTTCAATGATATTTTTTTACACATGTAAAAATACGCCTGCAAAAATACGCTTGTAAAAATACGCTTGTAAAATGTCATTGAAGTCAATGGGAGTCTTATTTTTACATGTGTAATTTGCAAAAATACACGCGCGTTTACTCAGTGTGAATGCACCCGGACTGAATTTGCAGCTATAACACCATTCATACAATACTGACAATTACGCCAGTGTGAATCCAGCCTTACCCTATGTTCAGTTTTACTTGAAATTATATGATTCCAGCAGTGGCCATTAGAGGGCAGCCTTTACATTCTAGAAATAGTTCCCTTGCTGTCACTTTATTCTTCATGAGTTACAGAACAGGAATGGATAACTAAAAATCCGTAGACATGTCCAATTAATAAGACCAGAGCACACGGAAGTCAATCACATACCCGTATCCCAAGTCCTTCCAGAAGGCGGACGCTATGATAGTGGAGGGAGCTGGGTCATCATCACAGAACAAAATGTTTGCTATAATCCATTCCAGGTGACCGATGCGGCTGTCAGGATGATGAATTGTTAACAATGTCTCCCCCCCACCAAACAAATACCGCCCCATTTCCACTAACCCCAGGACATAAACGCACCCTTCCCTGTCACCAGCCTGGTCTGTCATTACAATAGTCAGCGCCCTCACCTCTTTATGGCACGGACAGCTGGTCCTGGCTCGGAAACTCTTTCTACAGAAATTGAAACTTTTTTTTAATGAGGTTGTTATGTTTAACCTGATCTGACTTTCTGGCTAATTCACCTTTGATTCAAGATTATCTCGCTGCCTTGATCCCATTAGTACAAGTCTCCTGTTACCAACTGCATGTCTATGGCAGGAATCTGTAGATGTATGGAAAAGATTACAGTCCTATCTGGATTTTATATATATATATATATATATATATATATATATATATATATATACACAGAGCATTAACCTCCAGCTTGAGTTTGCAAAACCACAACTCCCAGCATTGTATACAAATTGCAAGCTCGCTATTAATTAAGTCATTAATATATAATTGCATAATTACACAATCCTAATTTAAAAAAATTAAAAATTTTGACAAATTTTTTACACAGGGATACTTTCTGTAGTGGGACGGTAATTTTATTTCTATAATTTACACTATGGTCCTCTGAATTTCATCTTTGTAGCACAAAGCATACCTCTAGCTATAAAGAACTTTGCATAAATGAATAGTACGTATTAATACAAGACACTGTGTAATACATTGTATTAAAGATTGAAGTTTTCTTCTCCACTTTCTACATGCTTAGTGTATGAAGATGGGAGGGAGTAGAGGAGGCTACTAGAGAACACACTGAAGTAATTGCTACTGTTACATTCTGCTACTCTGTAGGCTTCTAACACTACTAGGTTGTAGATAAGAAGTTCCCAGTGCACAGAATGAGGCAATAAACTAATTAACCAGAAAAATCTTACTCAATCCCTCCTTGTTCCATAGAGTTCTATGTGTAAGACTGAGTACAGAGACAAATCTATGTAAGTAAATAGTGAGACTGAAGATAAGGAGCAGTAGAACAGCTTAATAATTGGTGAAGGAAACAGATCTCCTTAATAAGATATATCATAAACTAAAATTTTAAAAAAACTTTTTTTATTGAACCAACATATTAAAAATATCAGCAGGAATGGTTAGACGTGGGTGAAAATCTCTGTTTTATGCCATAATACATCAGCCAGAACAGAGAGTAACCACAATGTGTCTGTCTTGCTTGAGGACCATCATGTCCCTACACAACCTATAGGTTTCACTACGGACTGTGTAATGCTCCCCTGTGGTGACATTGCAAGAAAACGGAACATTTACTGACACTTAGTATTAGTATTTTAGTAGTCGGATGTATATAGCACAAACCGGATGGGCTAGACTGGGTATACTTGTATCTATCTCTCAACTATGAGTCTTACTAGTTCTCTGCTTTCTTTTAGTTTTTTGGATGTAAAGAAGGTTTCCATTCATTGAAAGCAAATAGAGATTTAGAAGTTTGGGGACTTAAAAACAAAGTATATTGGAAAGTTGCAGAACGTTTCATAACATCACAGAAATGAAGCTATATAAAGTCTTTCAAAGGAATTGTACCACGTTCTGAATTTAGTATTATAGTTATTACCTTGAAATTGGAGCTGCAATGCAGAATAAGAAGAACATCTCTGGAAAGTATAGAAGCTGCCATAGAAGGCATTGTCATTAGTTTGATACCAAATTTCATGTTGACAGACTCACATTAATGATATTTTTACAAGGGCAGATACAGTTAGAGGATGATTCTTATGGAACAATATTCTCTGTAGCTTTCCTTGTATTTTCATCACAGCAGCAGCATAGTCTCTGACCTGTATACTGCTCCTTTGCTTTGTATGACCATAGGTATAGATCAGTGTTTCCCCATCCAGCATCCTCAAGAAACCTGCGATTCCTTGAGAACTGATCGGAGGATTACCCTGACACAGCAACAAGACTTGTCACTTCAACAATAGGTAAGACAAACCAATATCAGTCAGATTAAAGATGCTTTGCAAAGCAGTAAACGTGTCTGAGCCAAATTATAGCACTGGACAAGAGTTACAGAAAGGTTTACCAGGCCCTACCACAAGCTTAGAACCACATGGCTTAGGTGCGAAAACATTATTCAGGGGTTCCCTTGCTAGTCTAAATTTGGGATTCATTGACCTCAACATAAAAATTCAGCTTATTGATTTTCATGGGAAAGTGTTGTGGGCATACACAGCCTAATAGGGGGCCACAATTGTCATACAGATCAGGGCACTCAGTATTCTTAAGCCTCTGACACTCCCTTGAGCTAATGCTGCAATGCACAGAGAGCGATCCAAGGGAAGCAGGTACAGAAGGCAGTTCCCTGCTGGGGAAGAAAAAGAGGTTCTGCAGGAGCTGAATTTCACTAATGCTACTAATGTGTTGACCAGACTCCTTCCCTGTGTGTGTTGAGGATATGCATCTGTATAGCAGCCACTAATTCCCCTTCTCCACAAGTCTCTAGGCGCTTTGAGTGCCTGATGAAAAAAAATGCATTACAAATATTTGTCCTTTGTCAAACCCACTGAAAAGTGATCTCTACAGAAGGGAAAGCGGGAACGGGAAAGTGCTCTTTCAGCCTCTGCACCCCTGTAACTTGTCTTTTGTCCTACAAGCACCTGCCATCTGCTCTGCTCCTTCTCTACAACAGAAACATTGTGAGTCATGATGTAAGGATTCTGGAGGATAGTCATCAATATCATTCAGTCGTACGGCCTACACCAATCAATCTCCTGCTACATGAACTCACCGCATGAAGTCTCCCAGAGCTGTACCTGAAAAACTGGTTCCTTGCTATCTTCAGGAATGCTTCTCCAGACCTCCCAAGAATTCACTGGAGAGCAGAGGAATAATCCACTGTGTTACATTTTACGACTCTGTTGATGTCATCTGCTTATTTTTCAAATGTAGCATTGAAACATCCAGTAATGTAAGAAGGACACTGTATACAAGAGCTGGGCTACAGGAACGGGTCTTTTGGATAGAAAAATGAATACTATTAGAATTGATCCTTACATTTAAGAAGGAAACGATATCCAGATATTGATGCATAATAATTGTATAATTAGGCGACATGTGTTAATACAATTAGCAGACAGATTGTTGGTACAGATGTGTCCTTACTGATCTTTCTGCTTGGCTCAGGATATCCAGAGATGAGTCGCACAAGATTAGGACCCTGGGTTTTTTTTTTTTTCATTTTCCTATTTTTGTGCGGGTTTCCTCGGGGTACAGCCATACTCCAAAAACATAATATTAGGTAAAATGGCTTCCTTTAAAATTGGTCCCAATGTATGTGTTTGCATCTAAGATGAGGAAGTTACATTGTGAGCTACATTTAGGACAGGGATTAGCCGCTTATGTACAGAGCTGCAGAATATTTTGGTTTTATATATATATATATATATATATATATATATATATATATACGCACACACATAGATATTAATTATATGGTGCACTATTCAGCTATATGTATATCATAGATGAGTGTTCAGCAACTTTTGGCACTCCAGATGTTGTGATACTACAACTTCCAGCATGTATACTTACCTGACCTAGATGGAATGACATGGGATAGAGGTGAATTTAGATAGATACATATGAAATATATATGGATAAACAGGTAAGATATTAGATGTAGAGATACAATATAGATAAATATATACTTAGATTAGAAATATAGATACAATATAGATAAATATATTTGGATTATCATATAGAGATATACAATGTAATTAATGATAGATAATAAACAAATATATATATATATATATATTTATGAGATACATTTATAAGTAGATATAAGATAGATAGATATGATATCGATAAGTATTAAAGATATATATTAGTTAGTTAGATATAAGGTTATAGAAATATATTATTCACCGTCTAAATCATTATTATGTGAACATATAAAACATTATTATCTTACAAGGATTTTTTTGGCTTTACTATATACTATTTCGGAATAAAACCAGGTACAATAAGCTCCTAATTTTTGGTTCTCATATTTATTATTTTTAATATAATTGAATAAAAAGAGAAAATGTGATGGATTTTATGAAAGTCTCTTAAAGGGCACTGGTCGGAGATCCTCACCCTATTTTACTTGGTGCACTCATGGGACCCTCAGGACCATAGAAAACCAACCGCGATTCTAAAAAGCAATGTATATAAGGAATATTACAGACTACAGACTAGTGCAAGAAAGCAGCTGCCCGGGACTGAGCGTAACTAATACGCAGCTAGCTATTAAAATACACACACACAACGCAAACATATTGAAGACAAAAGCTTCATTCATAACATTGGTAGCTAATTGAATTAACCTCTTTTTTTATTGTGGTAATGAAAATGATCCAGCAGGAGAGGGGTTAAATGTGGAGCGTCTCAGGCACTTGTATCAATAAGACATTGCCTGGGTACATATATTCTGTGCTTGCAAATACCTTTGATTTTATGGTTATAAGATTTCGAGTTTCACCTTCCTGTGTCTTGTGTACATTGGCTGCTCCATTATACATTGCTCTGTATTGGTGTTTCACTAGCTGTGGAAGGGGAATGTACCCCACATCTTGTTATATACCATATTCTAGAACTATATGAGTCAGAGATCTTTACATCAGAGACATTTGTGTGGCCTTCTTTCTTCCTCCTGATAATGCGCTATCAGGAGACTACAGGGTGGCACATGGCTAGTAAAGGGACACCTATGTCTTAAGATAACATCAGGAAGCCCTTTACAAGGTTAAACAAAGTTTAGTCTAAATGTTTTCAGCCCCATGTGAGAGATAGGCATGGAGATGATTGTTATTAGATTATGCAAACTCCTTGCCTTCATTTCCTCCTATGTATATAGCTTATGTTACAATCAGAACATTATATCCACACACTGCATAGTGAAGCTTGTTACCTTCCCTGCACAGAAAAGAAAGAGAAGTAAGAAGATAAGAAAGAAAGAAGAAAACAGCAAATGAAACAAAAGAATAAAACCAGGGAAAGCGGCAAAGAAAGACAGAACAGAATGAAACCCAAAAAGGAAACCAAACAGGAAAGACAGAGAGAGTGAAAGACAAAGCAAAAGGGAAACAAGGAAGGGAGAAATGAATAATATGGAACAGAAAGAGGGAAGGAAGAAAGGAAGAAAGAATGAGAGAGAGAAAGAGAAAGAAAGAAAGAAAGAAAGAAAGAGAGAGAGAGAGAGAGAGAGAGAAAGAAAGAAAGAAAAAGAAAGAAAGAAAGAAAGAAAGAAAGAAAGAAAGAAAGAAAGAAAGAAAGAAAGAAAGAAAGAAAAAGAAAGAAAAAAGTATATAAGAAAATGAGGCAGGAAAGTACAAAAAAGAGCAAAAGAGAAAAAGGAAAAGAGAAGGAAGGAAGTGAAAGAGAATAAAATGAAAGAAATGTGGAGGGAAAGAGTGAAAATGAAGGAAGAGAAAGAAGAATGAAACAAGGAGGGAAGGAGAAGATAAAAGGAAATATGGAGATAAAGGAAACAAGGAAAGAAAGTGAGAGGAAAAGAGAAGAAGGAATGGGGAGGGAAGGAGAGAATGGAAGGAAACAAAAAATAACAGAAAAGGGAAACAATGAAGAAAGGAGACAGAGAGAGAAAGTAGAAGAAGGAAATGAGGAGGAAAAGAGAGATAGAAAGAGTAATAGAAACCAAGGAAGGAGCAAGAGAGTGAAACAGGACAAAAATAAACAACAATGAAACAAGGAAGGAAGGAATAAGTAAGAGGGAACAAAAAAGAGAAAAAGATAAAAAAGGAAGAAGAAAGTAAAAAGGAACAAAACAAAAAAGAAAATAAAAAAGGAAGGGAAAGTTGCAGGGAACAAAAAGAAATAGGATAAAAGTAAAGAAGAAGAGTGCAAGTGTACAAAAAAGAAAGAGTAAAAAGAAACAATAAAATAAAAATAACAATAACAATAAAATAAAAAATAATAGGAAATGAGGGGAAAGAAAAAGACAAAAGAAAGAATAGTGTGATAGAAAACTAAATGGAAGAGAAGGGGAAAAGTTAACAAGCAGAGAGTGAAACAAAGAAAGACAGAAAAGAAAAAAAAAAGAGTAAGATAAGGTACAGCATAAAGGAAGGAAAGAGCAAAAGACAGGAAAGAAAGGATAAAGATGAATAAACAGAACACCAGGAAGGAATGAAAGAGAAAGTCAAAACAAAAGGAAAGAAGAAAAACAAACAAAAATGAACCATAGAAAACAATGATGGATAGTAAAATACAAAGCAAAAAGAAATGGTAATGTTTCTCAATGAGACAAACTAAATGGAGAATTCTTACTCACCTTGGTTAAGGAAGGATTCAGCTCCACTGAAACTCTTCATATATGGAACGTAAGTTATTGTTTCCTGGCTACACAGAAAAGAGAAAATGAAAAAAGAAAAGAAGGATGAAAGAAGAAGGAAGAGAGAAACATGGACATGATTGTTATTGGATTATGTAAAGATAATTTCCTCCCATGTATAGATTTTATATTAACATCAGATTATATTCACCTTCTCACAAGATACTTTGCCTAGATATTAAGATTTGGCCGCTCACCTCAAATACACAAATAAAGAGACAGATGGAATGGTAGGAAAGGTGGACCGAAAGACAAAAGAAAGGGAGAGAAGAGAAGATCATAGAAGAAGGTTGACATACATTATATATTGAAGTTTTCTTACAATATATTGAAGTTTGTGCATTAACCTTGGCTACATGAAATAATAAAGAAGGGGAGGAAGGAAGCAGTAACCACGGAAACAAAGGAAAGAAGGAAAAAAGAAAGGGAGGAGAGAATCATGGAAGGATGTGACACAATGGCCCACATTTATGTTGGCAAAAATTTAACCTAATTTCTTAAAATTGATAAATCTAGTACATTTGTCATTGGCTGGATGAAATTCTCCATACACTTGCTATGAGTGCAGAAAAAAATATATTTACAGCCTAAATCCAACTACTTTTAACCTTTAGTTCCCTTCAATGTCTCTATACCTAGGTGACCAGGTTTGGAATCTATTGTATCAATTGTGACACTGGCACGTGTCCTTGTACCGTTGCATGCAGTGCTTTTCCATCAGAATATGAACACCTCACTCGTGTATGAAGATGCCATCAGTTGTATCTCACATCAGACAACTGCTTTGAAACAACTGATACAGTCTTGACTGTAAATGTTGGCACCCCTGAAATTTTTTCATAAAATTGAGTATTTCTCCCATAAAATTATTGCAATTCCACCTGCTTTGTAATATACATGTTTATTTCTTTTATTTGTATTGAAACAATACATAAAACTGAGGAAAAAAAGGCAAATTGGACATAATTTCATACAAAACATCAAAAATGGTCTGGCCAAATTGTTAGCAGCTTTTCAAAATTGTATGTAAATAACTTACGGTAGTTTCAAATATGTGATGCTTATTCAAACTCACTTGTGGCAAGTAACAGGTGTGGGCAATATAAAAATCACACCTGAAACCAGATAAAAAGGAGAGCAGTTGACTCAGACATTGTAGGTCTGTGTATGCCACACTAAGCATGGAGATCAGAAAAAGGAGAAGAGAAGTGTATGAAGACTTGAGAACCAAAATTGTGGAAAAATGTTATCAATCTCAAGGTTACAGGTTCATCTCCAGAGATCTTAATGTTCCTTTGCCCATGGTGCGTAACATAATTAAGACGTTTACAAACCATGGTACTGTAGCTAATCTCCCTGGATAAGGACTGAAAAGAAAAAATGATGATAAGTCGAGCCACAGAATAGTCCAAGGGGTAGATAAGCAGCCCCAATCAAGTTCCAAAGAAATGTAAGCTGTCCTGTAGGCTCAGGGTGCAGCAGTGTCTGACCCAACTATCTGTTGAAATTTCAATTAAATGAAACGCCATGGCAGAAGACCTAGGAGGACCCCAATACCGGCACAGAGACATAAGAAATCTAGACTGCAGTTTGCCAAAGTGTGTGTGAGTAAGCCAAAATCCTCCTGGGAAAACGTCTGGTGGACAGATGAGACCAAGATAGGGCTTTTTGGTAAAGCACATCATTCTATTGGTAATAAGGTAGAATAATGACCTACAAAGAAAAGAACACAGACCCAACAGTCAAATATGGTGGAGATTCAAGGATGTTTGGGGGTTGTTTTTCTGCCTCTGGTGCTGGGTACCTTGACTGTGTGCAAGACATCATAAAGTCTGAAGATTACCAAACGTAAGATTTTGGTTCACAATATAGGGCCCAGTGTCAGAAAGCTGGATTTTTATCCAAGGTCATGGGTCTTCTAGCAGGCCAATGACCCCAAACATACTTCAAAAAGCACCCAGAAATGGATGGAACCTAAGAGCTGGATAGTCCTGAAGTGGCCAGCAATCGGCCCAGAGCACTGTGGGCAAATCGTGGCGTTTCTGGCCTTAGGCCAGGGCCCCACCGATCATAAACGCTGCGATTTGCCCGCAGCGGAGACACTGTGGGAAAAATCGCGGCATTGTACAGTGCAGGCAAAGTGGATGGGATTCATGCGAATCCCATCCCCACTTTGCGGAAAAGATTGCAGCGCGGACACGCTGCGATTTGCAAAGCCGCTGCGGCTTTGCAAATCGCAGCATGTCAATTATATCTACGGAAACGCTGGCGGCTTTCCTGTAGATATAATGTTAAGAGAAAGTCCGCAGAGGAAAACTCTGTGAACTTTCTCTTAAAAGTGCTGCGGAAAGAACCGCAATGCGTTCACGCAGGGGTTCTTCCCGCAGCGCTTTAGTGCTGCAAATACGGACCGTGGGGCCTTAGCCTTAATCAGTTTTTCTTAAGATTTTTTTCTTATGTATATTATATTATTTTTTTGGTATTCCCAAAGTGGAATGTGTGATCAGATGTTCATAGGATAAGAACGTGATAAATCATTAGTTGTAAAGAACGGTTCTGTTTTTCGTTTTTTGTTGTTGTTTTTTTCAGTTTTTTGTTTGGAATGAAAGTCACTTTCTTTTTTCATATTCCCAGCAAAAAAAAAACCTACCCTTTCATTAGCCGGCTGCACAGTTGGTATCACTTGAGTTTTTTAGTAGGGTTAATAGTAGAAGTTTTATGCCCAGCAAATAAAGAGAAGTTGTCAGCTCTCCATCTGAAGTGAACACGGTAAAACCCTGCGCTGTCTCTGAGAAAGGAATAGCAGCTCTGCAGTTGTAAAAAGCTTCCACATAAAGCAGCCCAGTCATTAGATCCCTAAACCCCATCTCAATTTAAGCTTTTCTTGCAAAACAGTATTTTATGGCTTTACTTATGTAATGTGAAGGGTAAAGGGGAATTACACACCTCAAAGACAGACATCTACATGATGTGAGGAGGTTAAACAGGAACATATGATGCTCAAGTTAAGATGTCTTTGTTTTACTATGGAGTGTTGTAACTCAATGCTTTTTGTACCTGTTGATGGTAACATATAGACTATATATATTTATCAAGGCGAATGCACCTCGAAAGTAGACAAATGTGCCTGAAATTGGAGCACTTTGGCACATCTTATCCTCTGTGCCACGCAATTTGCAAAAATGCAGTATTTTGGCCATGATAAAAAATGTATTATTATATTACTATATTATATTATATTACCTGCAAAGTGGATGAGATTGAGGGCCATCAGCAGCAAGTGTCCATTGCAATGGTCATTTAACCCTTAAGGTCGGGTTCAGACGGAGTTTTTGGGGCTGGATTTTGATGCAGAATCCGCTCATAAAAAAGCCTCCCATTGAAATCAATCTGAGCCGGTCATTTCTTTTTGCTGCCACTCGCGGAAAAAATAAGCGACATGTCCTTTCTTCAGGCGGATTCTGCAGCTGATTCAGCCACGGACGTCCTCCCGAGACACCTCCCTCTCGACTTGGCCCATTCATTTGGGCCTAATCCGGAGCAGAATACCGCGACTGGATGTCGGTGCACTGCACCGGCATCCAGTTGCAGCTAGCCGTTTTTTGGACCAGAATCTGAGGCGGCCTCTGCGTCAATTTCCGGTCAAAAAAATTCACGTGTGAATTTACCCTAAGATGCCAGAATCAATGTAAGGGCCCCTTCACACAGAGTATACGCTGGCTGATTCTGAACGTGAAAACGTTCCGAATCAGCGGCATTTAAAACAGGTCCCATTGCTTTCTATGGGAGCCGGCATACGTGCGCTCCCCATAGAAATGAATGGAAAAAAGCAGCCCATTCATTTCTATGGGGAGCGCACATATGCCGGCTCCCATAGAAAGCAATGGTACCTGCTTTAAACGCCGCTGATTTGGAACATTTACACGTTCAGAATCAGCCAGCGTATCCTCCGTGTAAAGGGGCCCTAATGCTGTTGCTTGCTTCTCTGGCATATCCCTTCCTCTTTGTTTCAGACTGGCCTAATGCTTCTCGTCTGTGCTGCCATCTTTGCTAACCTATTAGACTCTGCAATAAGCAGTGTCTAATGACATTACTGTACGCCTTAGGCTTTATAGTATAATGCACTGCATTACCCTTGTTCAGAATCAGGACTAAATAAAAATGTGAAAAATGCTTAAAAATGTAAACTATATATGACTGATTTAATTTTAATCCCCTTGTTTGCTGACATTGTCATAAGAGGGTTTGTTCTTTGTGGGACAAGCTATGTTTTTGCGTTTTTTTAATGACACTTTTTTAATGACACGTTTTTTAATGACACTATTTAATGTTCCACTGAGTGTTGGGGAAAACTCTATAAAATAGTTGCATGAAATTGGGATAAAAAATACGGTCAGTGTGGTAAAAATGACATGTTACTGACATGTTATTTTATTGGGTTAGCATGATTACAGCGATCCCACATTTATATAGTGTTTATTATGTTGACTTCTCTCTTCTTATTCTTCTGGACCTCTCTGCAGTTTTTGACACTGTTGACCATCATCTCCTCCTCACTGTGCTCCGCTTAGTTGGCCTCAATGACATTGCGCTCTCCTGGTTCTCCTCTTATCTCTCAGACCGCACTTTCAGTGTATCATTTGCGGGCTCTGTTTCCTCCCCTCTTTCCCTTGCTGTTGGGGTTCCTCAAGGCTCGGTCCTAGGCCCCCTTCTCTTTTCTCTCTACACAGCCCCCATTGGACAAACCATTGCCAGATTTGACTTCAGGTACCATCTTTATGCTGATGACACCCAATTATACACATCTTCCCATGACATCACCCCTGCACTCATACAGAACACCAGTGACTGTCTTTCTGCTGTTTCTAATATCATGTCCTCGCTCTATCTGAAACTAAATCTCTCCAAGACTGAAATACTACTGTTTCTACCATCTAATAGATCTGTCCCTGATATATCCATTGCAGTCTCAGGCCTTACTATAACTCCTAGGCAGCATGCCCACTGTCTTGGGCGATGTAATTAGGAAGACAGTTGCTGCCTCATTGTTGCAAACCAATAGAGGGCGCTCACTAGAATGTGCAAGCCTGTCTTAAGACAGGATTCCAGTGAAATAACCCAATAATGGCTGCTCCCTTCAGCCTCATGCCCGACCTTCCAAGAGGCCTTTGTTTAGCAATGACGCTGGGATTATTACCAGGTTATAGTCTCTCAATCGAGGACAGCTGTTTCGATCTGGTTGGATCTCATCAGCCCGATGTAGAGAGGACTATAACCTGGTAGAGGTGAGAGGCTTAGACAGGGTTCGGGGGATATTGTCACTCCTTAGGGAGAGACCACCATATAGGTGTGTGGAGACTTGTTAAGCCTTTAGCACTCCACTTTGCAAGGAACTATGGGAAGAATATGCAAATCCGCCTTCCATGATGTAATTAGGAAGACAGTTGCTGCCTCATTGTTGCAAACCAATAGAGGGCGCTCACTGGAATGTGCAAGCCTGTCTTAAGACAGGATTCCAGTGAAATAACCCAATAATGGCTGCTCCCTTTAGCCTCATGCCCGACCTTCCAAGAGGCCTTTGTTTAGCAATGACGCTGGGATTATTAAGGCGGATTAAGGCGGATTTGCATATTCTTCCCATAGTTCCTTGCAAAGTGGAGTGCTAAAGGCTTAACAAGTCTCCACACACCTATATGGTGGTCTCTCCCTAAGGAGTGACAATATCCCCCGAACCCTGTCTAAGCCTCTCACCTCTACCAGGTTATAGTCCTCTCTACATCGGGCTGATGAGAGCCAACCAGATCGAAACAGCTGTCCTCGATTGAGAGACTATAACCTGGTAATAATCCCAGCGTCATTGCTAAACAAAGGTCTCTTGGAAGGTCGGGCATGAGGCTGAAGGGAGCAGCCATTATTGGGTTATTTCACTGGAATCCTGTCTTAAGACAGGCTTGCACATTCCAGTGAGTGCCCTCTATTGGTTTGCAACAATGAGGCAGCAACTGTCTTCCTAATTACATCATGGAAGGCGGATTTGCATATTCTTCCCATAGTTCCTTGCAAAGTGGAGTGCTAAAGGCTTAACAAGTCTCCACACACCTATATGGTGGTCTCTCCCTAAGGAGTGACAATATCCCCCGAACACTGTCTTGGGGTCATGTTTGACGCAGACCTTTCCTTCACCCCCCATATTAAATCACTCGCATGCTCATGGCACCTCCACCTCAAAAACATCTCCAGAATATGCCCTTTCCTCACTAGAGATACACTAAAGACACTTATTGTCTCTCTGATTCATTCTCGCCTTGACTACTGTAACTCCTTACTAATCGGTCTTCCCCTCACTAAACTCTCTCCTCTACAATCTATTCTGAATGCAGCGGCCAGGCTCATCTACCAGGCTAGACGCTACAGCGATGCCTCTGGTCTGTGCCAGTCACTACATTGGCTGCCTATTCATCATAGAATAAAATATAAAGTTATCACCCTCATCCACAAGGCTCTCCATAATGCCGCACCTCCCTACATTTCCTCCCTCATCTCTGTCTACCGCCCAACCCGTGTTCTCCGCTCACTCAATGACCTAACACTTACATCCTCTAATATCAGAACCTCCCACGCTCGTATACAAGATTTCTCCCGAGCTGCACCACTTCTCTGGAATGCTCTATCCCCGACAATCAGTTAACTCCCAATTTCTACAGCTTCAAGCGCAAACTAAAGACACATCTTTTCGGACAGGCCTATCACAATTCCTAATGTAAACCCTTTCATACCGTAATTAGAATCCCTAAAATTAATCCTTCTCTGTTCCAGCTCCCACATTACCCCACATGATATGATGCTGTTTCAGGCTAACTTTATATGTCCAAGCTCCATCCACATGTTAAAGGACACGACTGGTGACGGCTCATAAAGTTTCATGTTTGTGTAATGACAGTCACCTCTATTACAAAATTGTCTGACCCCTGTATAAGCAATGCTGCCCCTGCTACCTCTTGTGTCACCCCCTCTACCTCATAGATTGTAAGCTCTTGCGAGCAGGGACCTCGGTCCCATTGTGTGAAATATCTTTCTTTGTAATGTATCTTTCTGTCTGTATTTGAACCCTACTAATTGTACAGCGCTGCGGAATATGTTGGTGCTATATAAATAAAATGTATTATTATTATTTTGTATTGCTTTGCATTGCTTTTTTTATAATATTTGTGAAATATTTTTTGGCGTAGTTTTGAGGTGAGATTTAGGTGATTTTTATTCCAATAACAGCGCTCACTCTTTGGCACAAATAATTTCCTTTTCTATTAGTCTAATTTTTAGACACTGTGATACCTAATATACTTATTTTTATTGCTTAGCTAGTTTTATGTTTAATTTGTTTTTATTGAGGAAAGCCAAAAATAACTAAAGATGCGAAGAGACCCAAAGAAAATAAAAATAGCCAATAAAGAAAAAATGCATATGAAACATTTGCCGTAAATATACATGTACATAATTATATTAAAATAAAATATAGTAGACCTAATAGTCAATAAATGATGACGTGGATATCAGTGGCTGACTCCAGGAACGATGGCACAAACTACCACTGACCACCTGTGCTAGTGTAACTGTACCTTTACTCTCTTTTTAGTCCCCCTTCAGCTTGTGATCACTTGTTCACTTGTTCAGTCATACAGTACACAACTCTATGGTACCTAAATAATGCTGCCATATCATAGATGGCTGAATGAGAGTGCTGTACAGTACAACACTGGCACCTCCATGCATTGAAAATTCTGTACAGTAGCAGTGCCACACAATGCCACAAAATTCGAACACAGTGTTTAACTAACACTAAAATTGATCATTTAGATGAATGTGGAGTGAACCCTTTGGACCATTCAAGCATTAGTATGTGTGCAGATGTCAAGGGGAGGGGGGGGGGTATGAGATCAGGTAGTCAGGCTTCAAGCCCTATTATGTTGTTGTTAAAGGGACTCTCTATGGAGGGTTTCAACACTTATTCCCGCTGGGCTCTATTGCAGATGAACCATGGACTTCTGGGTTTCAGCTCCAGGGTTCATGATTATAATAGTCCAAGAACCTGTTTATCCTCAATAGAACCTGGGGAAGTCGGTATTGAATCCTTCCCTGGACAACCCCTTTAAAGAGGTTGTCCCATCATAAGGATCCTATCTATACTATATGTAATTTTGTGAATTTACATAAAATAATTATTACTATTTCTATTTAAAATATAAAAAAAAACAAAAAAAACTTGAGAGTCTTCAGTAGTTGATACCTTTTTTAATGGCTAACTTAATAATGATGACAGATTACAAGCTTTCGAGGCTCTAGGCCTCTTCCTTAGGTATACCTGAGGAAGGGATCAGAGTTATCCCGAAAGCTTGTAATCTGTCATCATTATTAAGTTAGCCATTAAAAAGGTAACAACTATTGAAGACTCTCAAGTTTTGTTTTGTTTTGTTTTTTTAATATTTTTAATAGAAATACTAAGAATTATTTTACGTAAATTCACAAAATTATGTGAATGAAGAACACAGAGAAATTTAAATCCCATCAATATTTGGTGTTACAGCCCTTTGGAGGAGGAGTCCTGGAAGTGATGATACGGCCCCCACAGAGCCCTGATCTCAATATTACCCAGTCTGTCTGGGATTACATGAAGACAGAGGGATTGAAGCAAGCCTACATCCATGGAAGATCTGGGTTTAGTTCTCCAAGATGTTTAGAACACTATATCTGGCAGCTAGCTGCGTTACTCATCCACGTGTGAGCTGAGTGATCCACCACTAATAGTCGCATCTGACTCTTCAAAAACTGTCCGCAAGTGTGCCTAAAAGAGTTGATGGAAGGCAATTGGGTGGTCACACCAAATATTGATGGGATTTAGATTTCTCTTCATTCACTTCTTTTGTTAATTATCAAATATAAATGATTAACACTTCTATTTCTGAAAGCATTCTTACTTACAACATTCCACGCCTGGTTAAAACTTTTGTACAGTACTGTCCATCTCCTATATGATGGTGCTATATAAGCAAGCTAAATAAATAAATAATAATTATATAAATGAGACCTAGTGCTATATGCCTGCATAGTATATATGTATACAGTGTATAGCTATGCCAGGCATTTCTCTATGTACTATGTGTCTCTTATCACTAGTACTGCAGACTTGTATTAATACGTTTTTGGCTTACAGTGTTGCACTAATAGTATTGGAGGTATGGCTGTCCTGATGTATTATCGTTGCTGTTCCTTTCCATATAATAGATATTTTTGCTCCACTTTGAAGCCTTCAGCTCTTTTTTATTCTACCTGCCATAAGGGAAAATGACTTTCTACCTCTAATGAAATGCAGAACAATTGCTTGGATAGTGAGGAAAGAAAGCCTTCTGGTATAAATAACCTACACGGTGCAGGCATTAAAGCACAGATAAGGTTGCCAAGATTTCTGTTCTGCTTCCAGACATTCACCATTGTTGTTCCCATTAACCCATAATGCCGTACGCTACATTGTGTGACCCCTGGAAGAAAAAAGTGTTCATTAACTCTCCATGTAGCTTATGGTAATACACTGCCATATCAATTTACTAAGAAATAATGGGATTTTCGAGACCCCTGTCTCTTAAATGTTTTCCTATTAAGCCTTTATGTTTGGCAAATGGACTACTAATGTTTTCAACAGAACAGCATGCAAGTATTTAGTGGGGCTGTGCGCCCTGCCTGGTACATTGGCTGTCTAGTCTAACTTTCCGCCACCTACCTGTTGGCTTAGTTTATGCAAAAAAGTGCCAAAATTTTGTCATGTGATGTCACATCTTATAGCGCTTTCCCTGTAGGTCACACCCCTTTTAGTTAAACCATACCCATTATTGGTGTAGTATGTCTAATTTTGATACAAGGCTTGTTTTTTTGGCTCATGTTGCTCCAGTATTCTGGCATAGCTTCATAAATAAATGTGCCCCAATGTGTTCAATGACATGAACATGACAATTGGTATTAGTTTAGTGAGACTGTGTTTTTCTATCATTTTGACCATTGACCATGTCTTATCAGTAGTCAATGCACCTGTGAACCCGCTATTTCTTGCAACTGTAGAAACATATACTCCTATATCATATATACACTGACTAATACGTATAAAGTGAAACCCATTAAGGTTAATGGATATATTGTCATGGGGGTTGGTGGCCTCTGGCCCACTAACTCTGGGGGCCCACCAAGAACTGTGGCCTAAGAGCTATTCTAAGATGTCTGTGTCTTGGCGCAGACATATGCGCAATGATATCCACTGTCCTTTATATTAAAGGAAGGTCCATTGGCATCATAAGGGGCATGACTAATATAAGCGGTATTAGCGGGGCTTTGATAAAAGGGGGAATAATTTATGAAGAAAATAAGTGAGGGGGAGTATAAATATAAGGGGGTATTGGGGCAGTATTAAAGAGGTTTTCCAGGGAATAATGAAGTTCACTGATAAGCTTTAATATTCCCCAGACAACTCCCTTAAAGGGGTTGTACAGGAATTGAACAAATCACAGAGGAGGTCAGAGATGGTGAAACATAAAAAAAGAACATATACTCACATGTCCCTAATACTATGCCTGCTGCCTGTATAGTGAGTGCTGTGCCATCCCTACTGTAAGTTCGACATGTGACCTCAGAGGTGTCTGGAAAGGACTTGTGATGTCACTCACATACAATACTGGGTGACGCATGACTGCTGAGGCTACTGATTGGACCCAGCAGTCATGTGTAGCCCAGGACTTACAGCGGGAATGGCACGGTACATGATTAAATGGACAGCAGTGACAGACACCAGAGCACAGGGGACAGGTGAGTATGATATATATATATATATATATATATTTGTTTGTTTTTTAATGTTCTTCCTATCTCACCCTCCTCCTTGGTCTGTGGTTTGTTGAATTCCAGGACAACCCCTTTCATACAAGGAGATTATTAATAGGCTTTATTTAAATGGGCACAGAGGAGTATTAATAAATTATACAGGCTCTTCTGAAAGAAATGATCATGGTAGTCCAAATGGAACAGATGGAAAATCTGAACAATCACAGTCGGAGATGTCACCTATAAGTCACAATATTTTTCCAGTACTGTATTTACATAAGTGGTCTTCACAGCCCTGTATAGTGCTGCTATGTAACACTATATGGTCACCATATATTATTATTTATTTATTTATTTATTAATATAGCACCATTAATTCCATGGTGCTTTACATTTGGGGGTTTGCATACAGTACACAAAATATACAAGCAAATATAATATTATAATAATAATAATAATAATAATCATCATCATCATCATCATCATATAATGACCGACTAGCACAGTGGGACAGAGGGCCCTGCCCACAAGGGCTTACAATCTATGATAGTAATATTATCATATTACTATACCTGAGTTGGGGGCCCACTTAGACATGTTTGCCCCTTGGTGGTGAACCTCTGAGATGTCTCTGAGATAGTTCCAGAGAACCCCATTCAAAGTATAAATTTACAAGTAAAGAAATATATTCATTGAGATGGATAATACATTTTCCAATAGGTTGAGAGGGAACCATTGAGATAGATTAAAATAGATAGATAGATAGATAGATAGATAGATAGATATAGAGAGAGAGAGAGAGAGAGAGAGAGAGAGAGAGATAGATAGATAGATAGATAGATAGATAGATAGATAAATAACCATTGAGATGATAAATAAATATGCTGATAGATTGATAGAGAGCCATTGAAACTGACCTCCATTAACTCCAACTCTTTGAATCCTTCAATAGGTATCGATGCACAATTTTTTCTCCAGCTCTACCTGATTCCCAATGATGATGAATTTATCCCTTACCCTATTGATAACATATAACATCTGCAGTACAGCCACTTTAAAAGTAAGGCAATACGTTCCATCAATTTGTAACTCTAAGGCACCTTCAAACTCATGCAGTCAATGGCCACCAATGGTGACCAGGAATTCGGTCACACACAGTTGTTGAAATATATAGTTGTACCTGGATAGGTAGAGAAAGAACCACTGGGATAAATTATAGATACATTGATTGACAGATTGTCAGACACCCATTAGAAGTAATTTATTAAATTCCAACAAACTGCATACATGTATTGTATAAACTCATACCCTGCTAACACTACCTGAACAATACCCTGCAAGACTGGCAAATCGTCGCTGGGCACAAGGTACATGCAGTGATTTTGCATATCTTGTAGCATTCGCATGGCACCAGAAGTAGAAGTACATGTGGTTTTAGTTTATTCCTCCAGTGTACACAGATCTGTTTCAGCTGCGGTAGTTGACTTGATGCTGCTTATAGTTTATACGTTTTTTTTTTTTTAATTACCGCTCATTTCTCCGGAACACGCCAAATGTAAAGCAGGAGAATGCTACATGGCTGCTTACTGGATTAACAGTGACCAAAGACCGTCAACAGCTCATAAATGAACAAACAGTGCTCTTTTCATCTTGAGGCAAACTGAGCATCTTCTAGAAGTCAAGAAGTGTCTGATTTCTTCAACAAAGGGGAGTTGTATGATGTGGCTCCCGCTAGCACTCTTTACAAGTTATGACAAATATATTTTGTAGACTCTCTCTTGTATGATAGCCGATGACAAGCTGTTGATATATTTCAGGCTCTCTTTAAATAGTATAAAAACCACACATCGGCCGTAATACGCTCCAGCAGAGTATTAGTTCTCAGGCTTCACAATGTTTCAACATGAACTTTATCCTTAAATATTCTAGAACTATATTTTCCATTGATAAATTCTGATCCTCAGGCTTTATGAAACAGGGCTGCGGCCGGGTTATATGCTCACTTCCTTACCTTTCCTCTTAGCTGGACATGTCCAGATGTGTTTGTCCTGAAAAGAGAAGCTTTCTTCATATTCTATGATAAAATGATTTTGCAGCGGTAAAGGAGAGATGGATGAACCTTGCAATGTTCACTTTGCGAATATTCTCAGTAAGCTTTGTGGTTTGGCCTGAACTGAACTGAACATGCTATTGTTATACTCTGTGGTCTCTTCAGACTCATACTCACCTTTCCTGGTCCTCTCTTACCCCATCTTCTGGCCTCCTGGCTAACTTCACTACGGACTGCTGAAATCTGTGATGAGGATGGGCCAACATCTTAACACTTTATGTTGTGAGTCGGGGGGGGGGGGGGGGGGCTGGGGTTGGGAGGGACAGGAAGACAATGCTAGACAGGACTGGACTCCACAATGGAACCCTGGAGAGGCAAGGAAAGGTGAGTATCAGTGTTTGTTTTATTCTCTCTTCACCTCACCCTTCGGAGGATTTCCTACAATGCGCACTCTATGGTGAAGTCTCCAGTCTGGTGGTGGTTGAGCTGCCCTTGATCGTGTGGGTGCAAGGTTAGGCTAAGGCCCCACGTAATGGGGGAAAAAACATGGTGGCAACGCATCGCGGTTTTTCCCACAGTGCTTTGCAAAGAAAATTTGAAGATGTTTCCTTTTTGCTTCATTTATACCTATAGGGAAACCACCAGCAAAACCACAATGGTTTTGGAAATTGTAGTGTGTACACTGCATGTTTTTTCCTGCAAAGTAGGTGTAAAAAGTGTCTGTAAAAAGTCACGTTTTTTTTCTGTGGTGTTTCCACCACGGACAAACCACAGCATTTACGTTCCCTGGGACCCCGGCCTTAAGGAGACCACTGGGATGGAGTAAAGTTGTGGCTAGTTGCTCTCTCTGCGTCAGTAAGTGTGACTTATAGCTCTGGCACTTTATCTGTTTCTTTCTCTCTTTTTCGTAAAAATTTCCTGCAATGCTCAGGCTACAGGATGGAGGTACCAAAAAGGCTGCAGAACCTGTCAAGAAACTCATAAGTTCTGTTGTGGCTATGAGGGCCATCAAAAATGTTTTTCAGACTTTTTTTCATGCATACAAAAACATATTAGCAGCGCAATGAACCATATCTTCATCTCCAACTGTTGGCACTTAAGCTGACCCGTAGCTACTCAATTTTAGTAGCCTAACTTAGCACTCCAATAGAAGTCCTTAAAGTGTCCCTCCAATCATAAAACAACTTGTCATATATCTATCGTACATGTGTATATAAGAAACATTGTAATATATCTTATTAAATAAATCTGCTCCCATCTCCACTTATCAGGGAGAGTTACTCCCCCTCCACAGACTTTTATGTGTGAGGCAGGATAGTGCTACTAGTGATAAAAGGCTGAGTGAAGTGAACGAGAAGGAAAGCAGCCTATGGATCTCTCTATATATAACTCTGCCCAGATCCTCCTGCTCTATACCATGCTGCCTACAGATTAGTATGCATTTTCAATGTATTGAGTTTCTTTTAAGGAGACTTTAATGTAGCATTTCATGTCATGTCAAAAAAAAACTTCTTGATTTGGCCACTGGTCATCCTTCATGGAATGCATGGTTATTCTCTATTGAAATGAATAAGCAATAGTAGCCCTTAAGAGTCTAACCTATGGCTCTACTAGAGGTTTGGCGTTCTTAGGCTGCCCTACTCTACAACAACGTAGCTTCATAGTCTGAATTGTAAGAATTTATAGAGTCGTCTAGAGCGCTGTGCATTGTATGGCCGAAGTCTGAAGCATCCAATCTCAGAGGTATAGTTATTGGGAGCAGATAACATTAGATCTAAAGTGAAGATTTTGTATGTAGACCTTGTCCTCTATGTGTATTCCAATAACACAGTGGATTGGATTTAACTATTTCATTACAGGTGTTTGAGTTCTCCAAGACCTATACGTTACATCAGTGTTTCCCAAGCAAACTTTCTCCACATACGGGGTTACTTTTGTCTCCAGTATTGCATGGAGCAATGGGCAGACAGTGCTTGCACCATTACATTCATTTCAGTGGGAATCCTGGAGTTTTGGGGTATCTTCATCCCTCCCAGTACAATGAATGGCGTGGTGCATATGCTGCCCAACCATTACTTTGATTGGGAAACCCCTTTAAAGTAATGTGTTTTCTTCTTAAGTTATTAGGTTTCTCCCCTCTTCTTTGTCTTCATTTATTCTATTAGTTTACATAAAATCTGTCTCCATATGCAGCTTGCACACAGAAGTTTATGGAGAGGTGAGGAAGGAGGAGGCTGTTAATTGATTTATTGCCTTATTCTATGAAGTGGTAGAGTCTTATCTTCAATGAGTGTCAGAAGTGCTCTCTCTCACTCACAGTGTAGCAGAGTATCTCTTTTCCAGCAATCTTCTCCCTTCTCCATAGATTTCTATGTAAAAAGTAACTCAACCTGATAAATGAAGAAAATGTATTTCTTAATTAAGATATATTAACAAAGTTTCTTATATTCACCAGTGCTGTGATGACAAGTTGTTGTTTTTTTTATAATTAGAGGTACACTTTAAGTCTCTTAAGTTGTTCTCTTGTGGTTTCTATCCTCCTCCCGACATCCGCCATAATAGTACAGCGGGTGTCGGGTGTTTAAATATGGTGAGTGCTCGGAAGTCGAGTGGCCACCATAGCAGCCGGGTCTCTGCTGTTTTCTACAATGGAGACCCAGCATTTATGCCCACAATCAGTGCCCGCACTGATCACAGGCATTAACCCCTCTGGTGCCTCGTTGAAAGGTGACCGAGGTACCACTGTGGTGCCACCATTTTTCCGGAGATTGATGTTAGTATGACAGTTGGGAGCCTTGTGAAGGCTTGTCTTTAATATCTTTCTATTGTAGGTTTCTCTATGTAATCTGCAATAGAAATGCAGTTTTTTTTGTCATTGTAATTGTGAAGTTTTATCATTATCATTGTAGTGCATTGCATTAGTAATCAAACCCCCATTGGGGTTCAAGACCTCCTAGGGGGTCTAATAAATACAAAAAAAAAAAAAATTAAGAAAATTTTTTAAAAAAAAATAAATTAAAAGTTCAAATCAGCCCTCTTTCCCTAAAACACATATAAAAGTCCTTAGATACTGTAAAACACAAAGTGTCAAACCATCGTTTTTTCACAGTTTTGCCTCTAATAAAAAATTGAATAAAAAGTGATGAAAGCAATACCAATTCCCCAAAATGGTAGTACTAAAAAGAACACCCGGCCCCCCAAAAAAACACACCCTATGCATCCCCATACATAGAAGTGTAAAAAAGTTACGGGTGTCAGAATATGGCGACTTTTAGAAAAAAGAAAAATTTGCACAGTTTTAGATTTTTGTTAAGGGGTTAAAATGTAAATAAAACCATATAAATTTGATATCCACAGAATTGCACTGAAACACAGAATACAGGTGACACATCATTTTGGCTGCACAGTGAACGCCGTAAAACCGAAGCCCATAAGAAAGTCACATAAATGCAGTTTTTCCTGAAATCCACCCCATTCTGATTTTTTTCCAGCTTCCCAATGCATTGTACAGAATAATTAATGGCGGGAGCAACACGGTGGCTCAGTGGTTAGCACTGCAGCCTTGCGTTGCTGGAGTCCTGGGTTCAAATCGTGCCAGGAACAACATCTGCAAAGAGTTTGTATGTTCTCCCCGTGTTTGCGTTGATTTCCTCCCATTCTACAAAGACATACTGATAGGGAAAGATGTACGTTGTGAGCTCAATATGGGCCCTATATGGGGCTCACAATCTACATTAAAAAAAAAAAGAAGAATTAATGGCAGCATCGTGAAGGACAATTTTTCCCGCAAACATTTAGAACTTATATGGCTCTGAAAGCGGAAAAATAAAAAAATGACGGAATTTAGAAGGGGGGGAATCAAAAACAAAAATTTAAAATTCCTCCGGCGGGTAGTGGTAATAATAATAATACATTTTATTGATATAGCGCCAACATAAGGGGTTAAATATTCTATTGACTGCATTACCTTAGTCCCTTCTATGACTAACAAAACAGAGCCCATGTGGCTTACGGTAATGGTGTATAAATCCGCACTACTATGCACAGTTACATCCTTCTCAGTCTTTCCTATTTCTGTACCTGTGTCAGTCTTCACTGTAGTTCCGGAATTACATTCATGAACCAGATGGCTTCCGACAAACAAAACTATGTATAATGCCTAGATAGAGACGTTGTGCCGTGAATAGAACTGCGGAAAAGCAGGTAAAATGATAAAATGAATCATAGTTCTATAATGAAACATATGACTATCATCAGCCAGCAATGCTGCATTTAGAAGGATGGGGCCTCCAGGAATAGCATTTTAATTTGCTACTGCTTTCCATTACGGAGAAGATAGATTCTTATATGTCACACACACGTCAACAATATTGTGTGCTGAGACTTGGTTATTTAATTTTGATTTCTAAACCCTTTAGGCTACGAGTGATCTTGTCACATAGAGATAAAACTGCGTGTGATTACTTTCACAGGAGACAAAGACTGACTCAATTAGAAAGAAATAAAAATGGAATCCTTTGGAGCAGATGAAGAGAGAGGGGGCACATGTGGTTCGTGTTAGCCGAATGAAATAAGCGCCATCATTTGTATACTGTATGTTCGCTTGTTTCTAATTGTAACAAAGAACAATGTAAACATGAGCAAATCAAGAGCGGGATTTCTATCCAAATAACATGTTTATCAATAAGCGGCCCTGACACTGCATCTAAATTTGTGTATTCAATTAGCTGTAAGTGCTTTGTATCATCTTTCCTGCATCCTTCCCACATACCCACCTCATTACGTTGTTTCCATAGCTGTCAGTCAGAGGATGTTATATACTCAGGGTACAGAAGGCGAGAGTATATACTATATTGCTGGAGTATCCGAGCCAAAGAATGTATGAAATGTGTCAGTTATCCATACTGTGCATGTATTTGCCTTTATCACAAAGGGTACTTAGCATGGATTGTGAAGTTTCGGCAGAAATCTTTAAAAAAAAAATAGAGAAAATGACTTGAAATATGAAGCGGAATGGGTTTGTTTCATAAAGACAACCTGTAGCTTTAGATGTGTGTGGGCCAGTGGCATAACTAAAGACTTGTGGGCCCCTATGCAATCTTTTGTCCAGGGAACCTACCTCATCCTTGGTAGTGATGGTTACAGGTGCTAAGGAGTTTAATCCACCTTAGTTTGGTTAGGGAAATCTGTGGGTCTCCTTGGTTTATGGGCCAGATGGAAGCTGCAATCTCTATACTGATGCTAGTACTTATGGCCCCCCTAAGGCTCATGGGCCCTGGTGTGACTGCAGCCTCTGCAATTCCTCAAGTTACGCCCCTGGTGTGGGCCTTTGGGGTAGTGCTGAATTTTAACTTATTTTTAATAGTAAATTGTGAGCCCCCGTAGAGGGATCACAATGTACATTTTTTTCCCCTATCAGTATGTCTTTGTAGTATGGGAGGAAATCCACACAAACATGGGGAGAACATACAAACTCCTTGCAGATGTTGTTCCTGGTGGGATTTGAACCCAGGACTCCAGCACTGTGTTGGCTCTGAATTTTAACTTGTTCCCCCAAGTGGTGTCTGCATTCTCCCTATTCTGTTGCTAGATCCACCATGCTTCGTCGACAGTTTTCTGGCTGATGTCAGGGCCACCACAGAAAGAGAGCCATGGCCAGGCCAGTGCAGTGTGTAAAGGGGAACCCAGAACATTCAGTACATAAGTCTGCCGGCACTTGTGGTGAGACCATATAATGGGGCAGGTAACAGAAAGCCCCTTGCAGTACAGCGGATTAACAGCGTCTGTCTCTACAGATAAAATGTCTGATTGACTTAGGGGACAAATCAGACATATGCTACCTCTACACGCTCTTGCATGACATTCCCTCGAGCCTGAGTTGGCCCAAAAGGTCTGTCCCATCTAAAAAGACCATTACCATTAATTATATATGACAAGCGGAAAGTCTTCTTCCAGAATTTGCACTGAGGTCCAAGAGAAGTTCTGGTGTCTCTGTTGATCGTATATTTTCGGCAAGTTGACAAATTTTACCAAGGATCTGATATTCCTGTTGTGGGAGCATCTGAGCTGGTCCTATTAGGCTGAGTTCACATGGAGGAAAATGTTGAGGAATTTGGTGTGGAATTTCAACACTGAAAAAAATCCTCCCATTGACTTCAATGGGTTCCTTTTTCTGCTAGCGAATTCCTCACCCTCACCCTTAGACTGACAGCAGGAGATTTATGAACAATTCTTCTAATAATGCTAAATTATTGAATTTCACTACTTCGATGTTAAACTTATCAATCCAATTTGATAATAAAATATTTTAGAATACATATTAAAATCTATTTGAAAAACCCAATGGCATACATCATCTTATAGGTGAGGTCACCCTGAGTATTTTGGTGTTCTGTTAATCCAAATCTGTTCAGCCATTCCAAAGATATAAGCCATTTTAGCAACTATACAAATTAGGGTCTACAAGCCAATTGGGCGGTAACACGGCATGATATATACAGTAGCATATAGAGACCCCACCCCCAGAGAAACCATTTGTCAAGTATATCCTAATTTGCCTAAGCACAAAAAAGACTTATATCTTTGGAATGGCTGAACGGATTTGGATTCAGAAAAAATCAAAATACTTAGACGGACTGCGTCTATTGTCCATGAAAAACGACCATGCCTGTCTGTGCAAACAATCTGGGCACAAACCAGCTGAAGAAATGTCTGGTTATTGAGGACCAACGCAACCAATGGATATTATAAAGATTGTCTCCCAACAAGAACTCCTTTCTATGTAAAGTTGGCCATATACGTTACATATGTGTTGTTTAATCGCTCACTTTTTATTCCTACTGAATCCCCTATACACATGCAGACTCGATTTGGCTGAGCTTGTGTGTTTTCTCAATGGGAAGAGGGGAGTATGTCAGAGCCAAACCCGTCCAGCAGCAACTGATGCCCTGCGAGAATTGAAATCTAATCTTTCTTTTCCTAGACATTTGCCATGGGGGTGAAAGTTGGGACACCATGGGACGTCAGAAAGGGAGCGGGGCGGAGGGGGTGGGGCCGAGCGGAAGGGGGCGGGGACGCGTGGAGGGACGGGGCCAAGCAGAGCGAGCGTTTTTAGCAGGCAGGGAGAGGACCCGCTCTCTGCCTGAGCGTGAGGGGCGGCCACTGGAGCAGCGCTGCTCCAGTGGCCTCCCCAATCCACCGCTCAGCTTGTCCTGGACTGGCTTAGGTCAGCAAAAATGCTGCCCTCCCCGGGGCCCTGGCATAGCGCTGCCTGAAACGGTCGCTTCAGGTCGCCTCATGGGAGGTGCGGTGCTGCCCTATACACATAGATAGTTGGCTATCGCTGCCTACATTGCCATGTCTGGTGGAAAGGAATTTAATGATTATGGTCGCCTTAAACATTGCAAGAATGCTGCGTTTTTTGAGCCAAAGTCAGGAGTGGATTTAACAGAAGAGCTACCTAGATATTTCCCATTCCTCTGCAAGCCATTCCTGACTTTGGCTCAAAAAATTGCAGCAAAATCTTCAACATAAAACACTGAATTTCTGCAAGGTGGGGCCTCAGCCTAAAGCTCCATAGGAGACTCCAATGCACATTTTGTCTAAAATCAGCAGAGGATCCCAATGGACTCCATTATAGTCTATGGCATCCACGAGTGTCTGCTTTTTTTTTTTTTTTTTTTAGCAGAGGGGCTCTCCATCTTTTAGGTCTACCAAGCTCTAATGTGAACTTAGCGTAAAGGAGGCTCCTTCTATCATGGACCTGGACAATTCCTGCTTTACCTGGTCTGCTGTTGGTATAAAAGCTTTGTAATACACAATTTCCCAATTTTATTTGAAATGGGTTGTCTGCATGAGAAAAAACATATCCAGTTACATTGCAAAGAATAACAAGAGTAATAGAAAATGTGAAAATTTCTTCCATTCTTATCATTATACCATATACTATTTTTGGTTTTGTCAAAACATGGTGACAAGAATGTAGAGACTGGTAATTCGGGGACTTTCTTTAAAACTCTATTGCGTATTAGAGCCAAGCACAAACCCAAGTAGTAGATATTGCGATAACATCTCCAATGGCTCGGTATCCTATTTCCTTCCATATGCTTCAGTTATAGCTTCCCCGTCTCTCGTGTGAGGGGATGGAATATATTCAGGTGATTGAGTTTTATTAATGTCTCCTGTGAGGGTTAAGAAACCAGATGGATAGACATTATACAAACAAGCCGTTCTGTTTGTACAGTATATGGAGGAGACGGTCAACCTGTAGATGTCTGTCTGCCATGGACTTGAGGTATGAAGGCTGGTGAAATAGGAAAAGAAACTAGTACTGGTAGAATCCTAAAAACGTGGCCAGAAATATCTTATTGATCTATTTCTTATATTTTTTGATGTCTCCATACAATTTTTGTTATTGGAGTGCATCTACTAGACTCCTAGGATCCTCTTGTATGTGTCTTTAAAGGGGTTGGGCAGGACTTTGAAAACATGTCAACAGCGCCGCACCTCCCATGAGGCGACCTGAAGCAAGCGCTTCAGGCGGCGCTATGCCAGGGCCTCATGGAGGGCGGCATTTTTGGTTACCTAAGCCAGTCCAGGACAAGCTGTCCTGGACTGGCTTAGCACCGAGCGGTGGTTTGGGGAGGCCTCTGGAGCAGCGCTGCTCCAGCAGCCTCCTCTCACGCTCAGGCAGAGAGCAGGTCGTCTCTGTGCCTGCTCTCTGCCGGCGAACGGCGCTAAGCCCCGCCCCCTGCACTTCGCCACACCCCTCCACTCCGCCCACTCCTCCCGGCGGGGGGCGGCTTTCTGTAGTTCGCCTCGGGCGGTGAAAGGGGTAGGTTCACCCCTGCATGTCAGAAAGAGACATGTCCCTTGGTCATATGGCCCTGCTGCAACTCAGTCCCATTCATATTAATGTGACTAATGGACATGATGTCACTTCCTGAGGAGAAGAAGAAAGCAGCCATGTTTTCAAGTCCTGTATAACCCCTTTAAAAGGAATATATCGCCAAAGTATTTACTTATTAACATCAGATGTCAGGGAAATATATCACTTTATTCTGATCTGTTTTTGTTTTCTGATTGTAGTTTTTTTATTCTATTTTCTATACATGATTATGAGGGCGGCCATCTTGTCTAAGCTTATCATTTCTGTTAATAGAATTTAGCGATATGCTTTACAGCATACTCATGTCCATATTCTGCAATACTCTGGAGCTGATTCATTGAGATCTAGACATACTCGTGTCTATAGGAAGCAGATAAGCTGTGATATCATATATTGTCAGTGTAGGAAGTAAAGGGTGATATTAAATAAAGAGTCGTTATCTTCTATTGTAATACTCATAGAGGTGTTATTTTGATATTTTCTATTGTTATTCTGTATAGATAGATAGATAGATAGATAGATAGATAGATAGATAGATAGATAGATATTCTCTATCTCAAAAATTCCGAAAAATATGTTCAACATAAAAACTGTATCCATTTCCTTCACCTGTGATAAATTATTAGCTTGCTACCATTTTTTGCCTCATGATAAAGTAGCTTGTAGCACATATAGCATATAAGAATTATTTCTATTTTATTAATAGTCAGCTATTGCCAGTTACATATAATTGGGCGATACAACTGAGACAAAACCAACAGTATCAGCAGAGCCCAGTTGTAGTCTCTTTGAGGGAGAAGCCGCCACCTCCAGCACCACACAGGCAAAGCTATATGATTATTAATCTGAGAATTGGCATAAATGGCAGAATAAGTCCCATCAGCCTGGAGCCGCTGGCATGGGGGGTCCTCATGTCCACCCAAATTTCGCCCAAGAGAACCTTGCTCTTTCCACAATTTTACATGGGCATCTCCTTTCCATAGGTTAACGTCTCTTGTCTTGACCCTGCACAGGCTTCTTTGTACTAGCAGTCTCATCTTCTGCATTACATTGTTGGACCTCCACAGCTTTGCAGAACAAGGTGTACACCCACCCCAGGTTCTGGTACCAACCTGGTCTTATTCAACAGGTCTTAGTTGCCTATGCAATAAATAATACTGCACAACACCCTAGCATCCCTGCCTTCACAAGAAGCATTGGAGACATCATGTGGTTCCATCGAGGAACCTGCACAAGACTAACCCCCTGCAGAATAGCGACAGGACTGTATTTCCCATCACCACTCTTTAGAACCTGACCAGGATGTCTGTATCTGTCTGCTGCCAACCTCTGACAAATGGGACAAACACCAACACACAGCAAAAAAATCACGGTCTATATCAAGGATAGGAAAGTGCAGAATTCAGTATAATGCAAACATGTGAAACAAATGCACACACACACACACACACACACACACATCTATAACATTATATTATGGCTAATAGTAGCTATGGTCCAAATATATTTAGCACTAGAGGGAGGACCCGGCTTCGCACGGGTATATTACATTTTATGTTTGTGTAGTGGCCCCATAAGAATTGTACAATTTTGCACTGGTGTATTTTGTATGTGGTTTGTGTGTATGTCCATAAGCGTCATGTGATTATGTGTATCTCATTTTGGATGTCAGTGAAAAACCTGTGATCAGTTGTTATGGATACCTGGAGTAAAGCTGTATCTAATCCTTCCCCGTGTAGAACAAATGTGTGCCTACGCGCGTATCTAATCCTCTGGAGTGTGGAACTGTGTGTAGACGTGTGTATCTAATCCTACGGCATGTGGTACTCTGTGCAGACGTGTGTATCTAATCCTATGGCATGTACAACTGTGTGCAGACGCGCATATCTAATCCTCTGGAGTGTGGAACTGTGTGTAGACGCGCGTATCTAATTCTACGGCATGTGGTACTGTGTGCAGACGCGCGTATCTAATCCTCCCCCATGTGGTACTGTGTGTAGACGCGCGTATCTAATCCTACGGCATGTGGTACTGTGTGCAGACGCGTGTATCTAATCCTATGGCGTGTACAACTGTGTGAAGACACGTGTATCTAATCCTCCCCTGTGTGGTATTATGTGAAGAGGTGCGTATCTAATCCTACAGTGTGTGGAACTGTGTGTAGAAGCATGTATCCAATCCCCCGGCATGTGGTACTGTGTGCAGACGTGCGTATATAATCCTATGGCATGTGGTACTGTGTGTAGATGAGCGTATCTAATCCTCCCCCGTGTGATACTGTGTGCTGAGATGCGTATCTAATTCTCTGGCTTGTGGTACTGTGTGCAGAGGCATGTAGCTAATCCTCCAAAGTGTGGTACTGTGTGCACACACACGTATCTAATCCTCCCCTGTGTGGTATTGTGTGAAGAGGCGCGTATCTAATCCTTCGGCGTGTGGAACTGTGTGTAGACGCGCGTATCTAATACTACTGCATGTGGTACTGTGTGAAGACGCGTGTATCTAATCCTATGGCGTGTACAACTGTGTGAAGACACGTGTATCTAATCCTCCCCTGTGTGGTATTGTGTGAAGAGGTGCGTATCTAATCCTACAGTGTGTGGAACTGTGTGTAGACGCATGTATCCAATCCCCCAGCATGTGGTACTGTGTGCAGACGCGCGTATATAATCCTATGGCATGTGGTACTGTGTGTAGACGCGTGTATCTAATCCTCCCCCATGTGGTACTGTGTGCTGAGACGCATATCTAATTCTCTGGCTTGTGGTACTGTGTGCAGAGGCATGTATCTCATCCTCCAAAGTGTGGTACTGTGTGCACACACACGTATCTAATCTTTCCCTGTGTGGTATTGTGTGAAGAGGCGCGTATCTAATCCTTCGGCGTGTGGAACTGTGTGTAGACGCACGTATCTAATCCTACTGCATGTGGTACTGTGTGAAGACGCGTGTATCTAATCCTATGGCGTGTACAAATGTGTGCAGACGCGCGTATCTAATCCTCTGGAGTGTGGAACTGTGTGTAGACGCCTGTATCTAATCCTTCGGTATGTGGAACCGTGTGCAGACGTGTGTATCAAATCCTTCAGTGTGTGGAACTGTGTGCAGAAGTGCATATTTAATTCTCTGGTTTGTGGGACTGTGTGCAGACCCGTGTATCTAATCCTCTGGTGTGTGATACTGTGTGCTGATCTGTGTATCTAATCCTCTGATGCGTGTATCTCAGTTTGGATATCAGTGTTGTATTGTGCATGTGGAGTGACCGTGTGTATTGCAGTTGGAATATGAGTGAAAGTCTTGCAGGTTTGTATTGGCTAAGGGGGGGGGGCACTGTGTTTGAAATGCTGTATCTCAGCAACGGTACCTCCGAGCGAGTTGGAGTCTCGTCTTAAACCTTCCCGGATATCTGAAGTATCTCTGTACCAAATTTGGTGAAGATCGGTCCAGTCGTTTGGTTCGCATTAGAGCACAGACAGACAGACAGACAGACAGACAGACAGAAATTCATTTTTATAATATAGGGAGATATGCAATATTTTCAATGACAATCAAAATTCCATAAGATTTTTGGGTTTAGTAGCATGCATCATAATTAAGAGCTGTTTTATGGAATCTGAAATGAATGGGAGAAAGTCGCACCAGGAAATACAGTACAGTCTCCATCCTAAGAAACCAGAGAGTGATTGGGATCTGAATATACAGTTGTATCTATGGGTATAATGTCGCTACCTTACCTCACCTCCAACAGTACAATGGAGCTGTCAATAAGACGCCTGTACTCTAATGAGATGACTCTGCTTATTCTGTTCCAGTCTATTCAAAGGATGATGTGAGTGGGGACAAGTTGCAATCTATTACAGATCTGACACATATTTCACTACAAGATCCACAGCAAAAATCAAAGTCTACACTTGGATTTCTGCCACAAATGTGCAGTTTGAACTACTACGGGGCTGCACAAAGTTTGGCCCAATTCATTGTGGTTAATCTGCCAGCTTTTTCATGTGGAATCCATAGGAACAAGTAAATGCTACTTATTCTCATTGATGTTTTTTTCCCTCTCGGAATGTTTCCGTACCATATCAAGGGGGGTTGTGGAAACCTCAGGCACATGTATGGGATGTGGATTGTCACTTTACTCCCTGATGGAATCAAATCCTTTTCTGTGAATATAGACCACATTCACATGTCCGCATCCGCACACGTGTGGGGTCCGTGCATTTCAAAATAGCACCCCACCCTACCCATGTGACAGGTGGTGATCTGCAAAAGAGTACATGATAAGTAAACATGTGAGCATAGGTCCTAAAGACACTAATGACATATACGAAGGATATAAAGACAGGACCGTCATCTATCAGACATTTATAGCACACCAGGTGGCGGTACAATAAAAGTCTGAGATGGAAATACCACTTTATGGTTAATATGTGTGTATTATTCGGATATATGGTTTCCTTACGACATGCAATCACAATACTTTTTCCTTTCACACCAGAAGTAACAATAAGAAAAACTGTGAAAGAGACTTTTTTCCATGTGTCCCATTGTATAGCGTTGGCTGGGAGGGGGATGTAAGAAATCCATGCATGCAATGTGTAAACATGACCCGGCTTGTTTGTATGGGCCTCTTGTGGGTATCAGTTTTTGCATAATTAAGTCTTGTAAGAATGCGGCGGTAAATAAGACGTGTGCTCCTTTACACTCTGTCTGACCACTGGAAACAGCTCCAGAAATAATATTACTCTAGTAAAGCCAGCAATAACACACAATAGTGTTTTTAGGTTTTGTTTCCTACATGTGAGCCATTACAACATAATAAAGATGTAAAGTGTATCATACGATTCAATTACAATAACCCTTCATACAGGGTCGGCTCCAGGGACATGTGGACAGCCCCATGTCTACCTAAATCCTAAGGCTTAAGTTCTACGTATCGAACCACAGCTAAAAAAAAAAATGCATTTAGCGCAGAGTTTTTCATTGCTTTTTGCTGCATTTTTCTCAGCAGTTTTTCTTCCCTTATTAGGCTACAAGCTACAGAAAAAGTCGTTTTTTGTTGCAGATTTTGCTGTGGTTCTTGGAGCCAAAAAATGGAGTGGATTTAACAGAAAACGCGAAGAATAAGAGATTCTTTCATATTTCAAGCCACTTTTGACTTTGGCTCAAAAAAATGCAGCAAAAATAGCAGCTTTTCCGTAATGTGAGGCCTCAGTCTGAATATAGGCGGGTTCACGTCTGCGCCCAGTCTACGCTTTCGGGTTTCCAAGAGAAACTGGACAGGTGCCGGAAACCTGGCGGTCAGTTTTCAAACCCATTCACTTGAATGGGTTTGCAAAGTGAACCGCCCGTAAACGTCTTCTGCCTCTCCACGGCAAAACCGTTTTGTCTTTTTTTAACCGGGCACAAAGTCCTGCTTGTCTGACTTTGTGTCCAGTTAAAAAAAACGGTTCCCCGCGAACAGGCACAAGACTTTCAGCACCATAGAGTAGGGAAGGAATCACTAGTATCTTCTCCTTTGCACTTTTCTCTTTGCATGTTTTGTGTGGAAACTGAATGGAAACCACTCGGATCCCATTATAGTCTATGGGGTCTGCGTGTTATCCCAGGTAACCGCTTTTAATGCATATAGGTTTTTGTTCGGTGGCCCCAAGCGGACCCTGAATGGAAACCCTAACACAGACGTGAATGAGGCCTAAGGCTGAAGCCTCATGATGCAAAAAAGCTGAGTTTTTGTTGCAGATTTTGCTGCAGTTTTTTGAGTCAAAGTCAGGCGTTCCTTCATAATGAATGGAAATATAAAGCGAGTACTTTTTTTCTCCTTTCACTCTGGGCTTTGGCTGATAAAACGTGGCAAAAAAAAAAAAAAAAAATCACTTTTCTACAATGTGTGGCTGCAGCTTAAGAAGCTATAACATTGTGACTTACAGAAAGTGAAGTCAATCTGTGTGAAACTGATCTGTAACGTGAATTTGCAGCATTGGCTCAGTTACTATTACCTTATAGGCATCCAGGATGATAATAATAGAGAGATACATAGAATGTGGGATTTATTTTGATAGAAGTATGTCCTAATCTTTAGATCTATAATAATAATTGATTATTCTCCTATGACATAATGATGACTGAGGCCTCTCTTTTGGGGAGGGGGGAGGGGGTAGATCTACTATTAATGTAACCTTTCCCCATTACAGCAATATTCCATATTTGTGTTTTTTGTTTTTACTGCTGTATTCCAAAAATCATAACTTTTTAATTTTCTGTTTATGAGCTATATGAGGGCTGTTTTTTTGCAGGACAATTTTTGCTTCCATTTAATATAATTTATCTACTAAGTGGGTTACTTTTATTTAAGTTATGTTCACTGTGCAGTAACAATGACATATTATCATCATTCTGCAGGTCAGTAGAATTAGGGTTTGTTCACAATACCGTTGGTGTCCTGTCAGCAGTGTCTGTGGCTACTGTCCATACAAGATTTTAGCACCGGACACTAGCTGGTCCATTTGCAATTTCCATTCATTTCAATGGGATTTTATCTTGTGTCCTTTAGTGTCCGTTTACAACCATTTCTGTTTTTTCTAGTGGACAAAAAAATCCTACATACAGGACTTTTCTGTCTGTTTGTAAAAACGGACAGTAATTGCCAGGTTATTTTAACATTGAAATCTATAGGCAATGGACATATAATGGACAGTGACTGATAGCAACCAGTTATTGTCCGTTTGTGTCTGTTATGATAGGTCTCCGTTTTTTTTTTTTTAATGAAAGCGGACACCAACAGTAGTGTGAACCCTACCTTACAGCAACATTATAGTTTTCTACATAAAAAAAAATCAATACTTTGCAAAAAAAATTATTTGCATTGTCTTATTCTATGACCCATAACCTTTTATATGCCTATATATGGAACTATGGAAGGGTTTTTAGCTGGTTAAGTTGCAGTTTTTATTATTTCTATCTTGAAGAATATGTATAGCGTTTTACTTAATATTTTTAGGATATTAAGCAGCAAAAAAATAGCAAATCAAACATTTGGATTTTTTTTCTAGTTACATATTTTACTATATAGGGTAAGCAGTTTTATATTCTAAAACATTGGATACTTTCACATGTGGCAATAAATTGCTCTCTTATAAATTTTCTACTTTAATGAATCCTTTAAACCCCAAATTATCGCAGGTCAATAAACCTTACAGCTTTTCTTATTTAGTTCCTTCTGGCACATCGCATTTAGGATATTGACACATTATACCTGATAATCCATTTACCTGAGCTAAAGGTCATTTTTGGTTTTATATAATAATGTACTTACCGTAAATGTAATAAAAACATATCTATAAGAAGATATATAACCTTATTATTACAGATATAACATACTGTGAGATATAACACTTTACAGGCTGAATACAAAAACAAAAGTAATTGTTTAATTGTATATAAGATATGTATATACTGTATATTATACTTTAATGTGTGTATATATATATATATATATATATATATATATATATATATTAGATAGATAGATAGATAGATAGGCAAATAAATAGAAAAGTTGTAAAAAATGTAATTTTTAAAAAACTTAATTCTTTCAGTTTAGATAAAAGTAGATAAATATATTTAAAATAGCAATAAAATAAAAATGATTAGGTATTTAAATTGGAATTCTAAAACAAAAAAATCTAAAATTTAACATGTTGCTTTGTTGTTGGTTTGTTTTGGGTTTTTTTTATTCTTTTTTTAAATATTGACCAAAAACTTGTGCATGGGAATGAATTTTCTTACAATTACAATTTTATATATATTTTGGGTAATGTATTTTTGATTCTTCTTTTATAAAATATACAAAAGTGTTCTACACAAACAAAAAGGATACAATAAGTATCAAAAATATTCTAAACATATGTCTTTATCATAAACGTTCCTTTTGAAGACATGATTCCTAAAAACAACGTTGATGGAACTTGAGAATGTATTTTATAAGGAAAAAAGTGGTAAAACATATAAATAAAATGTATCCTTTATTTTTTTTTTAACTTTAATAACATTTTTTACTATTTTCAGTTAACAAATTTGATATTTTTTTTATACCAAAAATCAATAAAAATTGTAAAAAGCAGCAAATTCCTGGTAAGTAAGGAATATAATAATATTGTACTAAACAAATATCTGATAAAATGAATATGTAGATTCTAGATCTTATATTTTATTCTTTATTTTATTTATTTATGCATATCACACTCTATCTTTAACCCTTACAGTGACATGCACAGCTGTTTTTTGGAAGGATATGCTTGGCTTCGAGCAAATCTTGAGATTTTTATACTATTATTACATTTTTGTGGACTATCTTTGTCTGTGGGGTTTTGTACATGCAGTATGGCATTAGTAACATTTGTAGATGTAGGAACTATCTGTTTTATATATGGAGAGGATATCAGCAACTGATGGTTCTTATATAAAATACTTCTATATAGGGTTACAGATAATATACCCAAATACAGCACAATAAGAGGTAGGAGTTAGTAAAGGCACAAAATAATAGGAATTGGTAATCAAATGGAATTATAAAAAAAAAAAAAAAAAAAAAATATAAAGCAAATTCATGTACATCAGGGGTTGTATCCAGCTCTATGCTGTAACTTGAAGTCCCTGTATCCAGCCAGGCACAGTGGGAATATGGCTGCCCACCACTGACCTATATCCTGCACAGAGCACATGATATGTGGTTTATGTATTTATTCCCCATGTAAATAAACAATTAGAGAGCATTACACAGAGCAGAAATGTAAATCTATTCCCAGATGTTGCCTCCATCACATCCACTATTGCATTGAGTGATTATGAGCCCCATTGCCCTCCTGCCCACTATATATAATGCAGGGAGGTCATTCCCTCTACAACTAGGGTCTACAGCCTGTGGCTTCCCAGCTATTCTTACACTACAACTCCCAGCATGCTCCATGTAGCAGACTACTCTCCATAGAGTCATTCACTGCTCAGTAATGATGGAGGGGCAGGTTGGGCTTTTCTGATGGAAACATATGAAAGAGATTTAAGGCTGCAGCAGGATTACACATAGAGGTGTCCTATATAATCCTATAGTCTTCACTTATAATTATATGAAATATAGTGGAAATAATGCACTTTATAGGATGCATATTCACTAAATTATAGCAAGTCTACCCTTACTGTGCCCATATAGTGTAAGGTAATGACATGGAAGAAAATACACATATAGTAAAGAGAGAGGAGGATGGATCATAGAGGAGTATGGCACATCATGTATATTGTAATGTACGAAGCTCCAACAAATGGAATCTGTACTAATATTACATCATAAAAGTAGTAGGTGGCAAGAAAAATGAGACAGCTATAGCTACACAATAATTCATCCGTGTATTCGGTATCTGTAGATTTCTCTAGCTTTCTGTCTATTTAGTCATCTACCCAATGTATGGATCTTATCTATCTGCAGCTCAGCCTCTTACTAGCTCATAGTTATCTCTTTACATATATTAATCTCTCTTTGCAGCTTAAGATACTTGTAATGTATATATATGTATATATATATATATATATATATATATATATATATATATATATATACACACATTATATTCTATACATTATACCTTCTAATAATTATCTCTTTGCAGCTTAAGATACTTGTAATGTATATATATATATATATATATATATATATATATATATATATATATACATTATATTCTATACATTATACTTTCTAATAATTAATTATCTAGAGTCTCTAATCTTTTTTCTAACGATATTTCTATTTATCTGTCTCTCAATTTCTTTCATAACTTTAATATCTACAGCATCTATTTCTCTATACATCTATCTACACTATCTATCGATCCACATCTTTCCCTTCCGATGTATCTATTTATCTGCCTATCAATATTTCCAATATATCCATTTTTTATGTATAACATATATATATCTATATCTATATCTATATATATATATATATATATATATATATATATATTCCTCTCATCCACTATCAGATTTATTTTCGTTAGATATTCCGAATCAGTTTGTCTACCTCTCACAGTCTCTCCCTATGATATCTATCTATCTACATATCTATTTTCTTTAAACCTAACGAAATATCTATCGCTATTCCTCCTATCTATCTATCTATCTATCTATCTATCTATCTATATATCTAATAATACAGCATTCTGCCTCTATCTCTTTATATCTATATCCTTTCAATGCAACCATATATTTGCCCCTCAATATTTATCCCATATCTATATCTATTCACCCATCTATCTACCTGCCGAAAAATCAGAAAATTAGGCATCAAACCAAATAAAGTGTTCTGCCCCTTTTTCTACACTCTTTTCTATTTTTGCTTAATGTTAGCTAACCTGTGAGACTTGCAGACATCTTTTTCTATTGGCTATGTGTGTCTCTTCTTGAAAGCGTCTAGCGCTTTATATTTGTATCTATTATCTATCTCTGTATATCCATCCATCTATCCATCCATCCATCTATCTCTATGAATAAGTTAAGTGGAACCAATCCCACAATTCTGACTATAATAAGCACATTTCAGCTCCTCACAGAGTTGTGTTCCATTATGTAATATTACAGCAGACATGATACATATGGTTGAGATGGCAGTGCAGTAATATCTCCTATTCGGTGAGTCCAGGATAACATGGAGGTGTCTGCGGCTCCAGAGCCTGTACAAAGGCTGATCCTCGGAGATTGTGGGGAGACTTGGGATATCCGCGGCCATTCACACTACAGGAGTTACTGGTGGTGCGGTTATTATTACAGTATATTATCAGCCTGGTACAACAATCCTGCAATTGTAATAACATTAGCAAGTCAGAGTAGTATTCATACATACATATATAGTTAAATAGATAGAGATTAGTTGTGAAATAGTCCATATGTTTTCATGAAAAATGTTCTGATATGCATTGTGGCTTATGCTTCATAAGTAATTTCTCTGCCATACGCAGTAAATGGAGAAATGTCAGATATTCACATGAAGCCCTATGGAATAGACTGACCACAGTGTAAAGTCCGAGCAACAAGACATGGCCGCCCTGGTGCATCTGGAGTCTAAGGCTGCATTGATGGAATATTTACTGTATTTGGATGTATACAATGTCATAGATTGCATTTAGACTTTAGATGATTGATAGATAGATAGATAGATAGATAGATAGATAGATAGATAGATAGATAGATAGATACCATCCACATCTATCTATCTATCTATCTATCTATCTATCTATCTATCTATCTATCTATCTATCTATCTATCCATATTTCGCTATAGTAGATATTAGTTTATACTAGTTTTTACTTTTTCCTTGTACTGGATTACTTTTAGTTACCATTTGCATTAGTTTTATCCATGTTATAGATTTCCTATCCTTGGGACTATACCGTGTACAATGTATTGGCTGGTACATGACTGAGCACAAGAATCTATATAGATGTAGACTGACTACAGAATAAGAATCTGTGTAGGTTTATAAGATCATGTTATTGCCAAGTATCCTTCAGGGCAATGCAAATATACCTACAGTAAATAAGATTGAATTGAGATTAAGATAAATGTTTAAAACAAGAAAAATTTTTTTGTAAGAGTAATAAGTATGCAATGCAATTGAATAAAAAAGAGATTATGTATATATATTTTATATATATATATATATATATATATATATAATATAATATATAATAATATAATATAATAATATAATATAATAATATAATATAATATAATAAAATGAATATTACAACAATAAATAGGTAATTATAATGTAAATACAAACAAAATAACAATATGCAAATATAATAACATGTTGAAATATGCAACCATTATTCAAATAGTACATTATAGCATAAAAATTAGTTAATAATAGAAATATCTTTCAGTTATGAAATATCATGAACGGATATATAATATTATTAATGTGTGGTGTATTTTTCTAAGTCCTGTATTAATAAGCTTTATGGTAATATTTGTTGCTTTAATGTTTCCACATTGACCTTTGCTCCCTGGTTGTTTTGCAGACTCTAATTATCCTACAAGACCAACACCAATTATCCTAATTATCCAATGGGCCGATCTGTATGTGCTCGGTGTTATTACATGGCGTATGCTAATCACTAGGTAACCTGGTCCTGACATTAATCTTAGTGCCAGGCTGCACAGGACAAGGGATATTTGGATATGGCCCCAAACACGTACATAGGCCACTATGGAGGTGACCTCTACTGTCCCAGCCCACATTACCCCAAATCACAAGAGACCCCCGAGATGTCACTCAGCTCCACCCGACAGGAACACACACTGAGTGGGGGGATAGGAGAATATATACAGTATTGTGGCTGCATGTATATGACATATACATACTGCCTACAAATGAATCTCCATCCTGAACTCTTATTAATAGGAATATTCCAGGTACACAGGGAGTATGGCTGCCACCAAAACTAGTGGTCACCCCACAGACAGACAGAAGGACATCTGTATATGTACAATATGTGTGTGTCACCAGGGGACATGTGGGGAGGAATCAGATGATACTTCACCAAGTGTCTTATGTAACATATAATAACTGTCCTGAAAGCAATGAGACAGAGGGGTCAGCGCCAGCCATTGTATATAGGGGGGTGAAGCCATGGACTACAGACTCCCTGTGACCATACTGAATGGCGGCAAGACTGACTATAGATGTGATATAGCAGGAGAGACCTTGTGTTATTATGTGGGAAGTAGTGACAATAATAATAATAGTAAATAAGTTGTTGTTATTGGTATGAATAGTAGTGGTAATAACAGTTTAGTAGAAGTAGTAAAAGTTGTTATTATTAATAGTAGTAATAGTAGTAGTTATTGTAGATAATGGTATTAGAATTAGTAGAAGTAGTGTTATCCTTATTATTGTTGTTATTGGTATTATTAGTAGTAATAGTGTTTTAATTGTTATTAATAGTAATAATAGTGTTGCTATTATTGTTGTTATTTGTATTACTAGTAGCATTAGTAGAATTATTGCTGTTATTGCTATTGTTATTATTAGTAGTAGTAGAAGTGTTGTTATTATTATATGAAGTATTACTAGTAGTAATAATGTTATTGTTTATTTCTATTCTTAATAATAGAATTGTTGTTATTGCTATTATTATAATTATTATTGGGATTACTCGTTGTAGTAATAGTGTAATGATTCTTATTGCTGTTATTATTATTAGTAGTGTTTTTGCTATTATTATTAATAGTAGAATTGTGGATGTTATTATTATTATAAGTAGTAGTAGTAGTAGTAGTAGTAATAATAATGTCATTGTTTTTACTGCTATTATTATTAGTAGTAGAATTATTGCTGTTATTATTATTATTATTATTAGTAGTAGTAGTATTGCTAGTAGTAGTAGTAGTAGTAGTAGTAGTAGTAGTAGTAGTAATAGTGTTATTGTAGTTTTGGGTATTATTATTATTATTATTAGTTGTAGAATTATTATTAATTATTATTATTATTATTATTATTATTATATTGTTATTATAATATTGTTATTGCTGCTGCTGTTATTATTATTATTATTTTCAATAATAATTATATGAGAAATAAATACTAGATAGAAATCAGCTGGTACAGCAGTTCAACAAATACTAACCTTACTAAATATAAAACTAATAATGAAGTCAGGACTATTCCTGCCAATGCTTTGTGATACTTCTGTCTTCTTCTTGTTGTTATTAATAAATTCTAGGCTTCTATCATTGTTACTAATAGATTTTCTGCATCTATCTATGTATTGTCAGTCTTAGCATAGCCTGGCATGGAGCTAGTTAACCATAGCCCTGAGCCTGTGTCCTGCAGTGTGCCTGGGACTTACCGCATGTCAGAGGGTAAATATCCTGTATCCAGTAATCCAGGTGCAGATCAGGCTTGAGAGGACTGAGCAGAGAGTATGGAGGCTGCCACCAGTCTGCTGCCTGTCACTGCACAGCTCCAATAGCAGGGGGCCATTCTTCCCAGCCAGCCCATATAGGAGTGCCCAGCCATAGTGACACTGCAGCCCTGCCCTGCCCAGCCCACGTTGTTATTAGAGGGAAATACAGAACTTACACTGTTGCACCAAGAAAAGGAAGGGTCTTCTTATTCACCTTTAATTCTCCATTCCTGCCACCGAGCAGAGCTGTGCAGCCTGGATCTATCTGGCCTTCTCCTGTCAGGTCCTCCAGCTGGATACAAGGGGGAACCCCGACCTCAGTCATGGGTAAGTGGCTGTGATCCCAATGCACAGAGCTGTCAAGGCTTCCTCTATGCATGCCCTGTTCCTGTCCTAGCAGCCAGTTCAGGATCATTTGCAGTCAGTGTTCTCTACTGGAGGCTTCTTGCACTTAATGTTGCATTGCAATAAATAGTTGTCAATGGCAGTAACCCATTCACTGCCAGTCAGGTGAGTAAATGCTTTGCTGACTGTCACCTACCCAGAACTAACTAGCTTGGCATGCCTCTGTCCACAGAACCTGCCTTTGGAGAAGTCAACCAGCTAGGAGGAGTGTTTGTGAATGGAAGACCCTTACCTAACGCCATCAGGTTGAGGATTGTGGAGCTGGCTCAGCTGGGAATCAGGCCTTGTGACATCAGTAGACAGCTTAGGGTTTCCCATGGATGTGTCAGCAAGATACTGGCTCGATACAATGAGACTGGATCCATCCTTCCAGGAGCCATTGGTGGCAGCAAACCTCGGGTGACGACCCCGACTGTGGTGAAACATATCAGGACCTATAAACAGAGGGACCCTGGGATCTTTGCCTGGGAAATCCGGGACAGGCTGCTGGCTGATGGGGTGTGTGACAAGTACAATGTGCCCTCAGTCAGCTCTATCAGCAGGATCCTCAGAAATAAGATTGGAAATCTGTCCCAGCAAAGTCACTATGACTCCCATAAACAGCATCACCATCCTACAGCCGCCTCAGCCCTACAATACAACCACATTTATTCCTATACCAACCCCATGGCTGCAGGAGGCAAAGTGCCCACACCGCCTGGCATGCCCTCTATACCCAGCACCATGGCCATGCCCAGGACATGGCCCTCATCACATTCTGTCACCGACATACTGGGGATTAGGTCTATCACAGATCAAGGTAAGCGACCTAGAGCTCTTTTATATGTTGTTATTATTATTATTATTATTATTATTATTATTATTATTATTATTATTAATAATAATAATAGATGATTGATAAATAGATAGATAGTTATGATACATATACTGTACGATAGATACAAGGACAAGACGATGTATGTAGATGAATGTAAGATATATAACTTAGATAAGGTGGAAAGACACGACATGTAGGTAGATCAGAGGTAGAAGCATCGAGGGCTTAGAAAGATACATCTAAAATATATATTAGATAGATACATGAATAAATATAAATTAGATGGATACACATATAAATATTTCATTGATAGAGTGATATATATATATATATATATATATATATATATATATATATATATATATATTAGATAGATAGGTAGATTCTGGAAGACGTATTAAATATAACAAGACTATTTCTCTGTAGAATGTCTTAACCTTCACAGTCAGTTTTCCAGATGAAATATTCTCAATTTCACGTAATGTATTTGTTACTAGAATCATCCACACTTCGCTCCATAATCTTACCCATAACATTATAATAGTTACTAGATATAATAACAATATTACTAAAAGATAAAAATCTAAACATGGAAATTAAAGACGCATTCAGATAAAATTAAAGTAGATACATAAAATGTTAATGATATTAGAAATACACATAATACATATCTATCTATCTATCTATCTATCTATCTATCTATCTATCTATCTATCTATCTATCATTTCCATCTGTTCCTCCATCTGTAATTATTTTCTATGTACCATCTCTTTCTATTATCCGTCTATAATTACTATTTGTTATATCGATAATATAACATAACATATTTTTCATTTCTTCAGCCATGCATCTATATTTTATTATGTATCTAGTATCTCTATGATGTCAAAGATATAAAATATTATGGATATCAGAAATATAATAAGAGTAAGAATATTTAGTTATTCTGTCTATCTATGTCTATATAAAATCAATCAATCTATCTCTATATAATATCTATTTATCTATCATCTATACATAATAGCTATCTATCGCTATATAATATCTCTATCTATCTCTATATAATATTTATCTATCTCTATATAATATTTCTATCTACTCTATCTATCTATCATCTATCTATCTATCTATCTATCTATCTATCTATCTATCTATCTATCTATCTATCTACCTACCACATATACATGTATTCTTAATATTTAGACACCAGTTCCCATACACACTTGTGTCATGTATATCTCCAGGTATTAACCAATTAGTTCCCGTCACCGCTTCTATAAAGCACATAATAAGAAGCTTCCTTGGGTAGTATATGACCAGTGTGAGGACCCCCTGGCTTTAGCAGCCCCAGCTCCTGTGTAGCTTCTCCACCTAATACTTGTAGACATGCTGAGAAAACTGTATATAAGGAAGATCAGGTCTAATAGAGCTGAAGGGTGAAGAAGTGCAGGGGCAGCTTTTCACTTTTACTGGGGCCTGTGTCATCAGCTCTGAGCCTGCTGGAAATTAGGGAAAAGTTTCACTTCTCTCGTTTGTGCAATCAGACTAAATTTACCCAGACAGGAAGTTCAAATGTCAGATAATTGGTTTCATTCTGAGGCCCAGAGTACAAGCTCTGGGCATAATGTGAACAGGACCCTTCACCTAGAGACTCATTTTCTGCTTATTTCCCTGCAGACCTTGGTCTCTTAGGCTCTATCTCCCATACTGATACCCCAGTAACCCTGTAAAGATCCAGCTTTCTCAGTCTAAGACAGTCAGTGCCTATCAATGACTTAATGAGACAAAGTGCTTTATCCACTTCCCTATAAAGAGCCAGAGACTGCTCTAGAAATATACACAGATTACCATTTCCTGAATTGGCCTAACATTGGAGAATTAGATTACAAATTGGGAATGTTTGTAGATCCCCCTAATGGTTTCCTCTCTTATTAACACCACATTGGCAGTCAGGCCTCCAAGGGAACTGTCTGGAGTTGTTCCTCTATGTCTCAGATTTTTGGGGAAAAGATTCCTGAAGTGTGTACAGGGGTCTGCTCTGCATTGCTCAGGCCATTAGCCTGTTCTTTGTGAGCAAATTGCTAATTTATTGGACAAAGCATTGTTTCTGACATGGGGACAGCTCTTTCCAGTGGGGAAAGTGTCAACTGGTTGTTATTAGGCCAAGCGACTACAGGGGAGAAGGGTCCTGGGGAGAGGATTTTTCATTTAGGCTTTATACTTGGATTGTACAGACATCTGGATAGTCTAGATATACAAGGTTGCATGCAAAAAGCAGACACAAGCTAAATACAAATGTAGGTAATGCATGGTGTGAACGTGGGCGCAAAATGATAAAAGATCTGATACATATTACACTATAAATATATAACCATATATAATAAATACAGTATCCTGAAATATAATTGGGACATTATAACACAATATAATTTCTTAAACATCTTTCATATTCTATTCTATAGAAAATAATATTTTATTCTATTTTCATGTTCTATACAATGCATATTATGTTTATTGATACATGGATTATTTTAGATTTTATTTTATTTACCATAAGATATAAAAATAACAACTAAAATATAATAAATAATTAGGAGGGTATCAATAGAGAAATAATATTAATATTGTATATTATCACATCCTTTACAATGATAACCTAGGACTGATGGACTAAAACTAACAAGATTTTAAATCTTAGGCTGTATTCCTACACTATATACTGTAGTACATTATAAAATAGAGTAATTCCTACCAATTTGTTCTATTATATTTATTAATAATTAACCATTATTATTATTATTATCATTATTATTAGAATTATGTATTATAATACATGTCTAATATAATAATAATATAATTAGACAATAATAATAATAATAATAATAATAATAATAATAATTATTATTATTATTAGTAGTAGTAGTAGTAGTAGTAGTATTATACATGTTGTTATCCCAGCTCTATTACAAGGTGCACACTAAGGCTCCTTGACCCTACCAGCCACTTTAGGTCTCCATTGTTGTCACCCTACTTTTCCACACGACTTTTCCAGAGCCTTCCTCCTGTACAATCCGGAATGACAGATCTTTCAGCTTTGCCTGCATTGTGAGAATGACTCTGGAAAGTTTTTCCCCCCCTCACTGTAAAATAAACATTTCAGACAAATTCTGGAATGCTAAGTATTTTCCATATTTAATCCCTTCTTCAAACACAGGCCGCACTTTATTTCCCCAAATTCTAGAGGCTGCAGACTATTTTTCTTGTAGTCCCATTTTCTTACTAGATGGGAATGAATACATGGAGGACTAGAAGTCCCAGCTGTCACATGAGGCAGTGATTAATGAGCCCTGTGATTAATGACTGCGGCTAATTATTGCCTTCTCCCCCCATGACATGGGACTCTATTGCAATGCTCTGGATTCAGCCTCAAATCCACAAGATAGCCACATTTCCATTTACACTGAAAACATAGGAACTTCCATTTTATTTGCATCTATGAATTTCACACATTGGGGAGAGCAGACTGCAGGATACAGAAAGCCAAGATATACACTGAGTGGAAGTGCTCACTCACCACAAGATTATACTAACCTGAGTCCAGGGCCTGTAATTATATGTGGGGAGAGAAGTGACAGGGAATGAGGCAGGGTTATACACTGACAGATAGAGGCAAGCACATTTACTCATAATAACCATACATAAATAGAAAAATAGATATTAAAATAGATTAATAGAAAACCAGAGAGAAAAATGAGATAAATATAAAATAGATGAATATTGAGGATAGATATAGATAGATAGATAGATAGATAGATAGATAGATAGATACATAGATATTGGATGGCTAGATAGATAGATAGATAGATAGATAGATAGATAGATAGATAGATAGATACATAGATATTGGATGGCTAGATAGATAGATAGATAGATAGATAGATAGATAGATAGATAGAAATATAGATATTGGATGGATAGATAGAAATATAGATATTAAAAATAGAAAAAAATGGAAAAACAGAGAAAAATGTGATAAATATAAAATAGATGAATATTGAGGATAGATAGATAAATATTAGATGGATAGACAGAAAAATAGATATTAAAAATAGAAAAAATAGGAAAAAAGAGAGAAAGATGTAATAAATATAAAATAGATGAATACTGAGGATAGATGTATGTATTCAAAATATATTATAGAAAGAAAGACTTTATGAGTTAGATTTTTTCTAGACCCAAGCAAGAATGCAAAAGGATTGACCCCAGCAGATATATATATATATATATATATATATATATATATATATATATATATATATATATATATTCACATTTCTAACGATAGATCCATATATGATTATGGGACAGATATTAAGGTTAGATAGATATATAGGGCTTTATGTTTTAATAATTTATTTATGGAATGTTTATTTTATTTTTTTTTATAAAGGTAAATGTATCTATGTGTATGTAATCTTCCTGTATTAATGCTTTCATAAGACATGCATGTCCTGGAGAATAGATACATTTTTTTTTACTACACCATAAGTATAGGATCATTGTACAGAGCTGAGCTTTGTCTTTGACGCTATGTAAGTTGATGTCAAACTACGTGATCCATGGTTGTGCATGTAATATGATTATATAAGGTCTGCCATGTTAGAGCTGTGTTACTGACTGATGCTCCTATATGCCCACAGTCAGTGACACTTCACCCTACCATAGTCCTAAAGTAGAGGAATGGAGCAGCCTGAGCAGAAATGGTTTCCAGTCTACACAGCACATGATCAATGGACTGGAGAAAGGCTCCTTAGACCAGGAGGTCAAGTATAGTCAAGTAAGTGCATACATGATATAGTAGATAATGTTACTACAACTGGGTGATGTGACTGCATATTTGCCAGTATGTTAATAGTACAAAAGCTAGTCGGACCTAGATAAAACAGTGGCAGTTTTAGCTACACAAGCGATGCCTGATCTTTATATCATCCTAGATTTATGATTAAATTGTTATTATAATTAGAATTATTAACAATAATTATTTCACGTTGTATTATTAAACTTTAC